>NW_026708202.1:90000-98633 GCF_902713425.1 Acipenser ruthenus | reverse complement strand
TAAACAGGGAGTCGATATCAGGGTCTAGCGCTGTATATTATAAAGACATTTCAGAGGGCTGGATCGCCTCAATATCAGGGTCTAGCGCTGTATATTATAAAGACATTTCAGAGGGCTGGATCGCATCGATATCAGGGTCTAGCGCTGTATATTATAAAGACATTTCAGAGGGCTGGATCGCATCGATATCAGGGTCTAGCGCTGTATATTATAAAGACATTTCAGAGGGCTGGATCGCATCAATATCAGGGTCTAGCGCTGTATATTATAAAGACATTTCAGAGGGCTGGATCACATCAATATCAGGGTCTAGCGCTGTATATTATAAAGACATTTCAGAGGGCTGGATCGCATCGATATCAGGGTCTAGCGCTGTATATTATAAAGACATTTCAGAGGGCTGGATCGCATCGATATCAGGGTCTAGCGCTGTATATTATAAAGACATTTCAGAGGGCTGGATCACATCGATATCGGGGTCTAGCGCTGTATATTATAAAGACATTTCAGAGGGCTGGATCGCATCGATATCAGGGTCTAGCGCTGTATATTATAAAGACATTTCAGAGGGCTGGATCGCATCGATATCAGGGTCTAGCGCTGTATATTATAAAGACATTTCAGAGGGCTGGATCGCATCGATATCAGGGTCTAGCGCTGTATATTATAAAGACATTTCAGAGGGCTGGATCGCATCGATATCAGGGTCTAGCGCTGTATATTATAAAGACATTTCAGAGGGCTGGATCGCATCGATATCAGGGTCTAGCGCTGTATATTATAAAGACATTTCAGAGGGCTGGATCGCATCGATATCAGGGTCTAGCGCTGTATATTATAAAGACATTTCAGAGGGCTGGATCGCATCAATATCAGGGTCTAGCGCTGTATATTATAAAGACATTTCTTTCTTTTTCTCTCAGCAGATTTTGGCTGGGTCGCTGATTTCTCCTCCCTCTCTATCTCCCCGGCTCAGTCGCCGGTGGACCCGGGTTCAAGCATGTGGGAGCGCTCCGGGCAGCCAAAAGGGAGCGATGGAGAGAGTTGGGTTAACTTCTCAAACAGGTGTCCCACAATCCCACGCAGGTAAAGGCATCGAACTCTCTGTTAACCGTGGAAAAACAGCAGGGCTGGGACTCAGACTCCTATTCCACAGCAGTGTGATCCAGTCCTGGTTTCACTGGGAGTTTAATAATCAGACACACCCTGAGCTTGTTAGCTAGACACACTGGGGGCTGATCAAGCTGGTAGCAGTAAAACCTGGACTGGATCACACTGCTGTGGGATAGGAGTCTGATTCCCAGCTCTGATCCGCAATATTCAAAATACTAGATGTTTTTTCTTTGTTTTTTAGTTCCCAGGAAGTCTCCATGGAAACAAGCCCCTCCCCTCAGACAGCCGTGACATCACAGCAGTGTAAGAACCTTATTCGTCGAAACTTAGATTATGATGATGATGATTATTATGATGACTTTAAGCAGAGGGGTGAGTGATTCCTGTTTGAGATTCATTCCTTGTAGATTCAGGGTTTTTTTTTAAAAACCTTTTGACCCTTTTGGTGTCGGGTCGTTTTTCGGGTCTGTTCAGAACCGGTAGAGAGCTCACGTTCAGAAATAAAATCCGCAGCGCTTGCAAAAAAAAAACAAATTAAAGCAAATCTTCTAAACTTTGTTATTATTTTTTTATTTTTTTATTTTTTTCCACAGCTTCTAAGCAAACCACTGATGTCCTTGTCGCAGCTCCTCCCAGCTCTCTGTCGCCCCCTGCCTCTGTGGAGGCCAAACGCACCCCCTCGCAAACAGAATCTAATCCTCCTACAGCTCCCCCTGCAGTCGAGGAGGGTAAATGCACCGCTGATATAGAATCTAATTCCTCTTCAGCGCCCCCTGCAGTCAAGGAGGGTAAATGCACCACTGATATAGAATCCAATTCCTCTTCAGCGCCCCCTGCAGTCAAGGAGGGTAAATGCACCGCTGATATAGAATCCAATTCCTCTTCAGCGCCCCCTGCAGTCAAGGAGGGTAAATGCACTGCTGATATAGAATCTAATTCCTCTTCAGCGCCCCCTGCAGTCAAGGAGGGTAAATGCACCACTGATATAGAATCCAATTCCTCTTCAGCGCCCCCTGCAGTCAAGGAGGGTAAATGCACTGCTGATATAGAATCCAATTCCTCTTCAGCGCCCCCTGCAGTCAAGGAGGGTAAATGCACCGCTGATATAGAATCGAATTCCTCGTCAGCGCCCCCTGCAGTCAAGGAGGGTAAATGCACTGCTGATATAGAATCCAATTCCTCTTCAGCGCCCCCTGCAGTCAAGGAGGGTAAATGCACCGCTGATATAGAATCGAATTCCTCGTCAGCGCCCCCTGCAGTCAAGGAGGGTAAATGCACCTCTGATATAGAATCCAATTCCTCGTCAGCGCCCCCTGCAGTCAAGGAGGGTAAATGCACCTCTGATATAGAATCCAATTCCTCGTCAGCGCCCCCTGCAGTCAAGGAGGGTAAATGCACCTCTGATATAGAATCCAATTCCTCTTCAGCGCCCCCTGCAGTCAAGGAGGGTAAATGCACCGCTGATATAGAATCGAATTCCTCGTCAGCGCCCCCTGCAGTCAAGGAGGGTAAATGCACCACTGATATAGAATCGAATTTCTCTTCAGCGCCCCCTGCAGTCAAGGAGGGTATATGCACCACTGATATAGAATTTAATTCCTCTTCAGCGCCCCCTGCAGTCAAGGAGGGTAAATGCAATGCTGATGTAGAATCAAATTCCTCTTCAGCGCCCCCTGCAGTCAGGGAGGGTAAATGCACCACTGATATAGAATTGAATTCCTCTTCAGCACCCCCTGCAGTCAAGGAGGGTAAATGCACCACTGATATAGAATTGAATTCCTCTTCAGCACCCCCTGTGGCCAAGGAGGGTAAATGCAGCCCTGCGAAACCAGAATCGAATACTGAAAAAGTGGTTAAATTAAACCCAGGTAATGTAGAAGCCTGTACAGCGCCCCCTACTGCCAAGGAGGTCAAACGCAGCCCCGAAACGAACAGAGAGACGCAGTCTGGCTCCCCTGCTGGCGAGGAGGGCGACCGCGACTCTGACAAAGCCGGGCGGAGCGGAGGGAGTTCGGGGGCCAATCGGAGCCCCAAGAAAACGAAAAACCCGCCCACAGCGCCCCCCGCCTCCACAGAAGGGAAGTGCAGCAGCAGCAGCGGACCAGGGAGAGCGACCCCTGGTGGGGAGAGGGAGAGGGAGGAGGGGGCCGCTCTGCCCAATGGGGAGAGAGAGGGGGGTTCCTCTCCGAGTCTTCCCAGCATGCAGCGCTGCAGCAGGTAAGCTGTGAGAAGGATCTCGCTGGCTCGCGTTAACGCTGTGAGATCGTGTGAGTCTGTTTGTATTTTTGTGTTTTTTTAATAAGGCTTCGTGAGGGGGGGGGGACGGATTTTTTCATTCTGGTGGAAGAGAGAGAATTTTATTTTTATTTATTTCATTTATTTAAGTGACCTGTTTCGTTTTTTTTAATCATTTTTTATTGATCATTTTAAACATTTCAACAAATATAATGCTGACAGTTCAAAACGCAACCAGGAAAAACATCATTATATCTCAGTAGTTCAGAAAGGCAGCTCTGTGTGTGTGTGTGTGTGTGTCTGTGTGTGTGTGTGTTTGTGTGTGTGTGTGCGCGTGTGTGCGTGACCCTGGGCGAGTTGCTTCACCTCCTTGTGCTCCGTCCTTCGGATGAGACGTCAAACAAACGAGCTCCTATTGGAAGTGACTCTGCAGCAGCCAGTGACTCCCTGTGCGTGTGTGTGTGTGTGTGTGTGTGTGTGTGTGCGTGACCCTGAGCGAGTCGCTTCACCTCCTTGTGCTCCGTCAAACAAACGAGCTCCTATTGGAAGTGACTCTGCAGCAGCCACTGACTCCCTGTGCGTGTGTGTGTGTGTGTGTGTGTGTGTGTGTGTGACCCTGAGCGAGTCGCTTCACCTCCTTGTCCTCCATCCTTCGGATGAGACGTCAAACAAACGAGCTCCTATTGGAAGTGACTCTGCAGCACCCAGTGACTCCCTGTGCGTGCGTGCGTGCGTGTGACCCTGGGCGAGTCGCTTCACCTCCTTGTGCTCAGTCAAACAAACGAGCTCCTATTGGAAGTGACTCTGCAGCAGCAGCAGCAGTTGTTGATGATTCAGAGTTCACCCCCCTGGTCTCTGGAAGTCTCTCTGGAGAAAAGCGTCTGCTGAGCGACTCATTAATAATAATAATAATAATAATAATAATAATAATAATAATAATAATAATAATAATTCATCTTGTTATGAATCATTATTTAAGAAAAATGTCGTAAGCATTTGCAAAAAATGTGCTGATTTAGAATTGTTATTTTAAAAAGTAGTCGTTTTTTCTAGGACTATTATTATTATTATTATTATTATTATTATTATTATTATTACCTGCTTGTATCGTATAAATCTTACACAGTTCAAATTTGTATTGATTCATTTTATCAATTGATTTCTCAGCGATACAGGATCTTCAGCAGCTACCTCAGATTCTCAGTCTGTCACTCAAACCGTTCAGGACCGCCCCCCGGCTGACATCACAGAGAAAGCCACGCCCACTGAGGAGAAACCACCGTCGCACAGGTGAGGATCCCGCATCCCATAATAAACTCCAACCCAGAAGAGAGAGAGAGAGAGAGAGAGAGAGAGAGAGAGCGTTTTTAAATTAGTTGCTTAATCAGGTTGTGTTTATATATTATACAGCAACACCAAACACGATTCAGACAGCCCCCCTGAGTTTCAATAGCCATAGTTTTATATATTATACAGCAACACCAAACACGATTCAGACAGTCCCCCTGAGTTTCAATAGCCATAGTTTTATATATTATACAGCAACACCAAACACGATTCAGACAGCCCCCCTGAGTTTCAATAGCCATAGTTTTATATATTATACAGCAACACCAAACACGATTCAGACAGTCCCCCTGAGTTTCAATAGCCATAGTTTTATATATTATACAGCAACACCAAACACGATTCAGACAGTCCCCCTGAGTTTCAATAGCCATAGTTTTATATATTATACAGCAACACCAAACACGATTCAGACAGTCCCCCTGAGTTTCAATAGCCATAGTTTTATATATTATACAGCAACACCAAACACGATTCAGACAGTCCCCGAGTTTCAATAGCCATAGTTTTATATATTATACAGCAACACCAAACACGATTCAGACAGTCCCCCTGAGTTTCAATAGCCATAGTTTTATATATTATACAGCAACACCAAACACGATTCAGACAGCCCCCCTGAGTTTAATATATTGTTAATTATCATTATTTTTTTCAGATGAGCATTGAAGTTATCAACAGCAGAATTCAAGATCTCTCTCTCTCTCTTTCTCTCCCTCCCTCCCCCTCCTTCTCTCAATCTACGAGTCACGAAGCAGGAAGAAGGGAACGAAAAACACAGGGAGGAAGACGAAGAAAAAGAGGAAGTAGAGAGAGAGAGAGGAAAACTGTGAAAATATGAAATATGTAATAAAGCACTTGTCCTGAAATCAGAGTTTAAGAAAAAAAAACAACAAACTTATTTTTCTGTCTCCTTTTTGATTCTTGTTTCCTTTTTATTCTGTTCAAAATATTAAACATTTCAAAGATGGTTTGGAAAATGTTTTTTGTGTTTTATTACACATATATATCTGTTTTTTTTTGTGTCCAGTCATCGGGTCCCTGTCCTTCATGGTCCAAGACTCCTGTCTGTCTCCTCGCTAAACTAACAAGTGTCCAGTTGTCCCACGTCTTACAAGACTTGGGAATGTTAATGTATGAAAAACAAAGAGACTGAGAGAGAAAGTCAAGTTAGCAGAGAAACGTTTTAATGCCTTCGTCATCCAGAACTTCACTGGATCAGAAACTCCAAACCAGAAGAGACCGAGAGAGAAAGTCAAGTTAGCAGAGAAACGTTTTAATGCCTTCGTCATCCAGAACTTCACTGGATCAGAAACTCCAAACCAGAAGAGACCGAGAGAGAAAGTCAAGTTAGCAGAGAAACGTTTTAATGCCTTCGTCATCCAGAACTTCACTGGATCAGAACCTCCAAACCAGAAGAGACCGAGAGAGAAAGTCAAGTTAGCAGAGAAACGTTTTAATGCCTTCGTCATCCAGAACTTCACTGGATCAGAAACTCCAAACCAGAAGAGGCTGAGAGAGAAAGTCAAGTTAGCAGAGAAACGTTTTAATGCCTTCGTCATCCAGAACTTCACTGGATCAGAAACTCCAAACCAGAAGAGACCGAGAGAGAAAGTCAAGTTAGCAGAGAAACGTTTTAATGCCTTCGTCATCCAGAACTTCACTGGATCAGAAACTCCAAACCAGAAGAGACCGAGAGAGAAAGTCAAGTTAGCAGAGAAACGTTTTAATGCCTTCGTCATCCAGAACTTCACTGGATCAGAAACTCCAAACCAGAAGAGACTGAGAGAGAAAGTCAAGTTAGCAGAGAAACGTTTGAATGCCTTCGTCATCCAGAACTTCACTGGATCAGAAACTCCAAACCAGAAGAGACCGAGAGAGAAAGTCAAGTTAGCAGAGAAACGTTTTAATGCCTTCGTCATCCAGAACTTCACTGGATCAGAAACTCCAAACTTGAAGAGACCGAGAGAGAAAGTCAAGTTAGCAGAGAAACGTTTTAATGCCTTCGTCATCCAGAACTTCACTGGATCAGAAACTCCAAACCAGAAGAGACCGAGAGAGAAAGTCAAGTTAGCAGAGAAACGTTTTAATGCCTTCGTCATCCAGAACTTCACTGGATCAGAAACTCCAAACCAGAAGAGACTGAGAGAGAAAGTCAAGTTAGCAGAGAAACGTTTTAATGCCTTCGTCATCCAGAACTTCACTGGATCAGAAACTCCAAACTTGACTTTCTCTCTCGGTCTCTTCTGGTTTGGAGTTCCCCTCAATATAAAAAGCCACGTTGCTGTACTTTGCTCTCCAGGTTTTTATCAGATTGAAATCTGAAGCGGCGTGCTCACATCGCTGACGCGGAGAGAGGAGAGACAGGGCTGGGCTGGAGTGGAGTGGGTGGACTTCTGAACTCTTATCTCAATGGAAGATGGACTGTGACTTCTAGTTACTGAAAGATTTGAACTGTTATCTCAACTCAAGATGGACTGTGACATCTAGCAACAGAGAGAGAGAGAGAGTATAAAATACTTGTGGATATTGAGACAGATTATTATTAGAGGGGAGAGGTGGATCGGATAATAGGGATTGATCTAGGAATAGATTTTATAAAGAGAATAGAAGGAGAGAGAGATACACAGATCATAGGATAATAGACTTTATAAAGAGAGACGGTTCGAGGTTAGTTTGAAGAGTTGATGGTCTGTAAAGTGATCCGCGGTCGCTGGTGTATTTGAAGAGGCTGGTTTGTGTGTGTGTGTGTGTGTGTTTGTATACATTTCCACACCAACGGAGAATACAAAATGGACATTCTTGAAACGCAAGCTTACTGTCGCAGAAAGGAACGAAGAACGGTAAGGATTAATTAATTTTATTCGTTTGTTAATCTCCTGTAACTGTAAAAAAACACTCCATGGATTTTTAGAAGCGCTAAAAGGAACTTCATAAATTCAGTGACTAACGACTAGAAGTCTTTCTCAGGGTCTTCAGTGTGAATTCAATGACTAACGACTAGAAGTCTTTCTCAGGGTCTTCAGAGTGAATTCAATGACTAACGACTAGAAGTCTTTCTCAGGGTCTTCAGTGTGAATTCAATGACTAACGACTAGAAGTCTTTCTCAGGGTCTTCAGTGTGAATTCAATGACTAACGACTAGAAGTCTTTCTCAGCGTCTTCAGTGTGAATTCAATGACTAACGACTAGAAGTCTTTCTCAGCGTCTTCAGTGTGAATTCAATGACTAACGACTAGAAGTCTTTCTCAGGGTCTTCAGAGTGAATTCAGTGACTAACGACTAGAAGTCTTTCTCAGGGTCTTCAGTGTGAATTCAATGACTCACGACTAGAAGTCTTTCTCAGGGTCTTCAGTGTGACTTCAATGACTGACGACTAGAAGTCTTTCTCAGGGTCTTCAGAGTGAATTCAATGACTAACGACTAGAAGTCTTTCTCAGGGTCTTCAGTGTGAATTCAATGACTAACGACTAGAAGTCTTTCTCAATGTGACATTTCCTTTACTGTTTGATGTATGGTAAAGTTAACAGACTACATCTCCCATGATCCCCTGTCATGGACCCCAATGCAGATGCATGCTGGGATATGTAGTTTAAATTCTGTTGACAAAGACTGTGTGTGTGAGTGGCTCCCAACTGCCCCTCATTCCAGCCCATAATAACCCGTTGAACCCTCCTCTCTCTCTCTCTCTCTCTCTCTCTCTCTCTCCCTCCTCCCAGTTGGCTGAACTGGTTACCAGTTTGCTTCCATTCTTCGTTTCCAGTTCAACGTACTTCTACCTCTGGCTCCCTGACTCTAGCCCCTCCCCCTTCTCTGCGGCGGTGAAGTCCGCCCCCGTGCTGTCATTGGCCGGCCTGGTGTGGTATCACAAAGGGGGGCGGTCCCTGTGCGGTTCCACAGGGGCGGTGCTGGCAGGGCTGCTTCTGTCTGCAGCCGGA
>NW_026708202.1:77500-85000 GCF_902713425.1 Acipenser ruthenus | reverse complement strand
GGAGGCAGGGGAGCGTAGCGGAGGTAGAGCCAGTCTTCTAGTGCAGGCGGAGCGGAGAGGTCGAGTGGGGGTGTAGGGAGAGATGAGGGTCTGGAGGTAGCTGGGTGCAGTCTGGTCAAGGCATCTGTAGGCTAGTACAAGAGTCTTGAACTGGATGCTTGCTGGCAATACGGTAGCTGTGCACTAGATGGCGCAATCACTAATCTTATCTAACCGGCGTTACAGCTAGCTTATAGCAGGCAACTACAGCTGTAGAGACAGACAGACAGACAGACAGACACACAACACAATGAAAGATATACAGTCAGGTAATATCGTGTCAGACAGACAGACAGACTCTGAGGTAGTTGCAGGCAGCAGTTTATTGATACAGCGATATATTAATGAGATACAAGATTGTGCTCCAATGAACAGTTCTGATTAGACGCACACAGGTGGAATATGTGAAGAGATCTATCCATATAGATTACATACAAGTCTATTAGAATTACACATCTGAGAGACAGCAAGAGAGCGAGAGACAGTGAGACAGCAAGAGAGCGACAGAGCAAGAGAGAGACAGAGACAGAGTGAGAGAACGAGACAGAGCAAGAGAGAGACAGACAGACAGTAAGAGAGTGGGAGAGACAGAGAGCGAGATAGTGAGAGAGCGAGAGAGAGACAGAGAGAGACAGACAGAGCGCGAGAGACAGAGCGAGACAGCGAGAGAGCGAGAGAGACAGAGACAGAGACAGAGTAAAGCCTTTTTTGAGACACACGGAGAGAGCGAGACTGAGGGGGGGTGCGGGGGTGCGGGGGTGTTATCTGTTTGCGTTGATGTGTGTTTAAGCGCTTTGGCAAAACTTCCATTTGATTTTGTCATGCCAATAAAGGCTCTTTTGAATTAGATTTTTTTTTGAGGGAGAGAAAAAACAGAAAAAGTGACTTAATTATATGCACAGGATAAAGTATTACTGGGACAAAAAATGTTGTTGAGTTTTTCAAGAGAGGGAAATCTTAGTTGAGCTCAGGGTTCCGAGGGGGGTGTGGTCAGAACCTCGATGCTGCTCTCTGGTTGGCTAGGGCTGTCGGCAGTCCTGCTCTCCGACTGGGGGGAGCTGGGATCGGACTGGGAGCTTGGGTCCGAGAGCGGAGCTTCAACTGGGCTGAACAATCCCAGTACTGCCTGAACCTTGACAGGCAAATCCTGAGAGAGGAGAAAGAGGAGAGGAAAGAGGAGAAATGAGACAGGAGGAGAGAGGAGAGGAGAGAGAGAAGAGAGAGAGGAGAGAGAGAGGAGAGAGGGGAGAGAGAGGAGAGGAGAGAGGAGAAATGAGACAGGAGGAGAGAGGAGAGAGAGGAGGAGAGAGGGGAGGAGAGAGAGAGGAGAGGTGGAGGAGAGAGAGGAGAGGAGAGAGGAGATTAATTAGTTTTGTGTTGAGAAATCTAAACCACGGTTTTCATATCTCAAGTTTTTAAATATAAAAGAATAACATTCTGAAGTTCTGGATGACGAAGGCATTAAAACGTTTCTCTGCTAACTTGACTTTCTCTCTCAGTCTCTTCTGGTTTGGAGTTTCTGATCCAGTGAAGTTCTGGATGACGAAGGCATTAAAACGTTTCTCTGCTAACTTGACTTTCTCTCTCAGTCTCTTCTGGTTTGGAGTTTCTGATCCAGTGAAGTTCTGGATGACGAAGGCATTAAAACGTTTCTCTGCTAACTTGACTTTCTCTCTGTCTCTTCTAGTTTAAGCTCAGACAGACAGACAGACAGACAGACAGACTCTCTTACCGGACAGGCTGTGAGTTGTTTGAAGATGGATTCAGCTCTGCAAAGAAGATCTTCCAAATCCAGCTTCATATTCAATTCATTGATGTGCTGCAGAGACACACACACACGCACACGCACACACACAGACAGACACACACAAACACACACACAAACACACACAGACACAAATAAATAGTCAGATTCTGATCCTCTCAATAGCTTGTAAGCTGAAGGTGATCCTGAGTGAATTTCATCCCAATCAGAACATGAGAGAATAGAGATTTCTTCAACAGGGCTGGGAATCAGACTCCTATCCCACAGCAGTGTGATCCAGTCCAGGTTTTACTGCTACCAGCTTGATCAGCCCCCAGTGTGTCTAGCTAACAAGCTCAGGGTGTGTCTGATTATTAAACTCCCAGTGAAACCAGGACTGGATCACACTGCTGCGGAACAGGAGTCTGATTCCCAACCCTGTGGTTTGTTGTTATTGTTTGTTATTTTTGTAAACTAACCTTAAGAATGTCATTGAAATCAAAGTCAGAATTTATTAGCTCCCCCCGCTGGGAATCCAGAATGGCGCAGGCCAACAACAAGTGCAGGTTAGCGCAGGGCAGACCGGTCCACATCACCTGGAAAAGGGGGGTGTTTGGGAGAACGCAGATTAAAATGGATACAAGCTACATTTAAAAGGGATACACAGGGTGTGTGTGCATGTGTGTGTGTGTGTGTGTGTGTGTGTGTGTGTCTCCTCTCTCATTATCAGTGACACTGTGTGTGTGTGTGTGTGTGTGTGTGTGTGTGTGTCTCCTCTCTCTCATTATCAATGACACTGTGTGTGTGTGTGTGTGTGTGTGAGTGTGTGTGTGTGTGTCTGTGTGTGTTTCTCTCCCTCTCTCTCATTATCAGTGACACTGTGTGTGTTTCTCTCCCTCTCTCTCATTATCAGTGACACTGTGTGTGTTTCTCTCCCTCTCTCTCATTATCAGTGACACTGTGTGTGTTTCTCTCCCTCTCTCTCATTATCAGTGACACTGTGTGTGTTTCTCTCCCTCTCTCTCATTATCAGTGACACTGTGTGTGTTTCTCTCCCTCTCTCTCATTATCAGTGACACTGTGTGTGTTTCTCTCTCTCTCTCTCATTATCAGTGACACTGTGTGTGTTTCTCTCCCTCTCTCTCATTATCAGTGACACTGTGTGTGTTTCTCTCTCTCTCTCTCATTATCAGTGACACTGTGTGTGTTTCTCTCCCTCTCTCTCATTATCAGTGACACTGTGTGTGTTTCTCTCCCTCTCTCTCATTATCAGTGACACTGTGTGTGTGTGTGTGTGTGTGTGTGTGTGTGTGTGTGTGTGTGTGTGTCTGTGTGTCTGTGTGTGTCTCCTCTCTCTCATTATCAATGACATTGTGTGTGTTTCTCTCCCTCTCTCTCATTATCAGTGACACTGTGTGTGTTTCTCTCTCTCTCTCTCATTATCAGTGACACTGTGTGTGTTTCTCTCCCTCTCTCTCATTATCAGTGACACTGTGTGTGTTTCTCTCCCTCTCTCTCATTATCAGTGACACTGTGTGTGTTTCTCTCCCTCTCTCTCATTATCAGTGACACTGTGTGTGTTTCTCTCCCTCTCTCTCATTATCAGTGACACTGTGTGTGTTTCTCTCCCTCTCTCTCTCACCTCCCACAGTTTGAGGACGTCTTCAAATGGAAACTCTCGTTTGAACCAGATCAGGAGCCAGCGGAAGCAGAAGCACAGCGTGCCGGAGTCTTTAGAATCTGAAAAGAAATCATAAATGGAAAGTGGGTTCAATCACAATTATAATTACTATAAAAGCAGTGTAAAGAACTACAGCTCCCAGCATGCCTCACCATGGCCGCGGGTGCAGAGGCATGCTGGGAGCTGTAGTCCTATAGCCAGGGCTGTCCAGGGGCATGCTGGGAGCTGTTGTTATTAACCAGGGCTGCACAGAGGCATGCTGGGAGCTGTAGTCATTAAACAGGGCTCTACAGAGGCATGCTGGGAGCTGTAGTCATTAACCAGGGCTGTCCAGGGGCATGCTGGGAGCTGTTGTTATTAACCAGGGCTGTCCAGGGGCATGCTAGGAGCTGTAGTCATTAACCAGGGCTGCACAGAGGCATGCTGGGAGCTGTAGTCATTAACCAGGGCTGTCCAGGGGCATGCTGGGAGCTGTAGTCATTAACCAGGGCTGTCCAGGGGCATGCTGGGAGCTGTTGTTATTAACCAGGGCTGTCCAGGGGCATGCTGGGAGCTGTAGTCATTAACCAGGGCTGCACAGAGGCATGCTAGGAACTGTAGTCATTAACCAGGGCTGTCCAGGGGCATGCTGGGAGCTGTAGTCATTAACCAGGACTGTCCAGGGGCATGCTGGGAGCTATAGTCATTAACCAGGACTGTCCAGGGGCATGCTGGGAGCTGTAGTCATTAACCAGGGCTGTCCAGGGGCATGCTGGGAGCTGTAGTCATTAACCAGGGCTGCACAGAGGCATGCTGGGAGCTGTAGTCATTAACCAGGACTGTCCAGGGGCATGCTGGGAGCTGTAGTCATTAACCAGGGCTGCACAGAGGCATGGGAGCTGTAGTCATTAACCAGGGCTGTCCAGGGGCATGCTGGGAGCTGTAGTCATTAACCAGGGCTGTCCAGGGGCATGCTGGGAGCTGTAGTCATTAACCAGGGCTGTCTAGGGGCATGCTGGGAGCTGTTGTTATTAACCAGGGCTGTACAGAGGCATGCTAGGAGCTGTAGTCATTAACCAGGGCTGCACAGAGGCATGCTGGGAGCTGTAGTCATTAACCAGGGCTGTCCAGGGGCATGCTGGGAGCTGTAGTCATTAACCAGGGCTGTCCAGGGGCATGCTGGGAGCTGTAGTCATTAACCAGGGCTGTCCAGGGGCATGCTGGGAGCTGTTGTTATTAACCAGGGCTGTACAGAGGCATGCTGGGAGCTGTAGTCATTAACCAGGACTGCACAGAGGCATGCTGGGAGCTGTTGTTATTAATCAGGGCTGTAGAGAGGCATGCTAGGAGCTGTAGTCATTAACCAGGGCTGTCCAGAGGCATGCTGGGAGTTGTAGTCATTAACCAGGGCTGTCCAGAGGCATGCTGGGAGCTGTAGTCATTAACCAGGACTGTCCAGAGGCATGCTGGGAGCTGTAGTCATTAACCAGGGCTGTTCAGAGGCATGCTGGGACCTGTAGTCATTAACCAGGGCTGTCCAGGGGCATGCTGGGAGCTATAGTCATTAACCAGGATTGCACAGAGGCATGCTGGGAGCTGTAGTCATTAACCAGGGCTGTCCAGGGGCATGTTGGGAGCTACAGTCATTAACCAGGGTTGCACAGAGGCATGCTGGGACTGCGAGGCTCTTACCCAGGAAGTCGCAGAGCTCAGGGTCCAGGGTTCGAAGCAGGATGTTCAGCTGGATCAGCTGCTGCTTCATCGCCTCTTGAGATTCTTCAAAATTGTGATGCTGAAAAAATTTTTAAAAATTAACCAATAGAAAAATAAAAAAACACTGCAATATGAAACAGACAAATTATTATAACAACACATTATAATACATTACAATACACAACATTATAACACTGTAATATATTACAACATACTACAAATATTCTCCTCCCCCCCACCTCTCTCCTTTCTGCTCTCCTCTCCTCTCCCCTCCCCAATCCCCCATCCCCCACCCCCCCTCCACAATCCCCCCTCCACAATCCTCCACCCCCCCAACCCCCCAATCCTCAAATCCCCTCCCCAACCCCCCTCTCCCCTCCTCCCCCCCCAACCCCCCTCTCCCCTCCTCCCCCCTCCACAATCCCCCACCCCCCCTCCACAATCCCCCGATCCCCCCCCTCCACAAACCCCCCCCTCCACAATCCCCCGATCCCCTCTCTCACCACCAGCTCCATGAACCCCACCAGACACCAGAAGGCCTCCACTTCGTTCTGAGTGATGAAGAGGATTGGAGAGAGGAGGTCGCTCATCCCCTGAACATACCCTGCGGAGAGAATTACACAGAGACACAGTGAGGCACGCAGCCCTGGCTACAGGACTACAGCTCCCAGCATGCATCTGCACCCGCGGGCCATGGCGAGGCATGCTGGGAGCTGTAGTTCTTTATACTGCGGTCTCGTCTCACAAGCGATACAGACCTCTATTACGACACATCATGTAAAGAAAGCATCGCGATTCATCGAGACACAGTGAATCGCTCCAGCCCTGGCTATAGGACTACAGCTCCCAGCATGCCTCTGCACCCGCGGGCCATGGCGAGGCATGCTGGGAGCTGTAGTTCTTTGTGCTGCGGTCTCAGGTTTCTCACCCAGGTCAAAGTTGTACATGCAGTACGTCATCAAAACGTCGTTGAGGAGCGTCAGGCCAGGATTGTCGTTCCCGGAGAAGAAACGGTGACAGCGATCCGTCCTGCTGACATCCCGATCTGTAAGAAAGAGAGGAGAGAGAGCCACACCCCCTGAGCTTCAACATCCTGTTACACACGAGAGG
Source organism: Acipenser ruthenus (assembly GCF_902713425.1). NCBI lineage: Eukaryota > Metazoa > Chordata > Actinopteri > Acipenseriformes > Acipenseridae > Acipenser > Acipenser ruthenus. The sequence continues at coordinate 78,734 of NW_026708202.1, read as the reverse complement.
AGAGAGAGCCACACCCCCTGAGCGTCAACATCCTGTTACACATGAGAGGAGAGAGCCACACCCCCTGAGCGTCAACATCCTGTTACACATGAGAGGAGAGAGCCACACCCCCTGAGCTTCAACATCCTGTTACACATGATACAGCAAACCCGATTCAGACAGCCCCCCTGAGTTTCAACAGCCATAGTTTTATATATTATACAGCAACACCAAACACGATTCAGACAGCCCCCCTGAGTTTCAATAGCCATAGTTTTATATATTATACAGCAACACCAAACACGATTCAGACAGTCCCCCTGAGTTTCAACAGCCATAGTTTTATATATTATACAGCAACACCAAACACGATTCAGACAGTCCCCCTGAGTTTCAATAGCCATAGTTTTATATATTATACAGCAACACCAAACACGATTCAGACAGCCCCCCTGAGTTTCAATAGCCATAGTTTTATATATTATACAGCAACACCAAACACGATTCAGACAGCCCCCCTGAGTTTCAATAGCCATAGTTTTATATATTATACAGCAACACCAAACACGATTCAGACAGCCCCCCTGAGTTTCAATAGCCATAGTTTTATATATTATACAGCAACACCAAACACGATTCAGACAGCCCCCCTGAGTTTCAATAGCCATAGTTTTATATATTATACAGCAACACCAAACACGATTCAGACAGTCCCCCTGAGTTTCAATAGCCATAGTTTTATATATTATACAGCAACACCAAACACGATTCAGACAGCCCCCCTGAGTTTCAATAGCCATAGTTTTATATATTATACACTCATAAAAAACTACAACTCCCAGCATGCCACTACACTAGCAGTAACAGTGAAGGATGCTGGGAGCTGTAGTTCAGATTCAAAAGCCACAGTTTTCTATTGATATTACCTATGAGACTTCGATATCCCCTCAATAGGGAATTTCTCAGTTCTTGCTCCTCGCTGACAGACTTCCACTGAACTTTCATTCGAAAATATTCGTCTCTATAAAGAAAAAACAGAGGCAATGCAATAATGGTTCTGTGTGTTACACTGAGGGGCAATGGCAGCACAAGTATAGGGCAGCTGCAATGGGGTGGAATTTGAAAGAAAAGCATAGTTCCTGCTGACTCACGTTTTCTTACGAAGGATATCCTGCCTCTCCTGAATTGTACTTTCCCAGGGATAAAATCCCAGGAGAAACTTCCAGACCTCGCGGCGGAGAGAGGGGGAGACGCC
>NW_026708202.1:42500-75000 GCF_902713425.1 Acipenser ruthenus | reverse complement strand
GGCATAGAGACACACACAGCGTCGCTGCTAATGAGAGAGAGGCATAGAGACACACACAGCGTCGCTGCTAATGAGAGAGAGGCATAGAGACACACACAGCGTCACTGCTAATGAGAGAGAGGCAGAGACAGACACAGCGTCACTGCTAATGACAGAGAGGCATAGAGACACACACAGCGTCGCTGCTAATGAGAGAGAGGCATAGAGACACACACACACCGTCACTGCTAATGAGAGAGAGACATAGAGACACACACAGCGTCACTGCTAATGAGGGACAGTTGGGAGCCACACACCTGTTGCATCACCATGGGGGCGTGTCTTGATAGTGCTGATCACGGCCCAATCAGGTTCGTAGCCGGGGTCAAAGGTCATAACTTCTTCATTGTTAGAGGTGTCCTAAAAACATTGAGATTATTATATAGTGAGGGATGCTGGGACTACAGCTCCCAGCATGCCTCTGCACCCGCGGCCATGGCGAGGCATGCTGGGAGCTGTAGTTCTTTATGCTGCGGTCTCCTATCACAAGCGATACAGACCTCTATTACGACACATCATGTAAAGAAAGCATCGCGATTCATCGAGACACAGTGAATCGCTCCAGCCCTGGCTATAGGACTACAGCTCCCAGCATGCCTCTGCACCCGCGGGCCACGGCGAGGCATGCTGGGAGCTGTAGTTCTTTATGCTGCGGTCTCCTATCACAAGCGATACAGACCTCTATTACAACACATCATGTAAAGAAAGCATCGCGATTCATCGAGACACAGTGAATCGCTCCAGCCCTGGCTATAGGACTACAGCTCCCAGCATGCCTCTGCCCCTGCGGGATGCTGGGAGCTGTAGTTCTTTATGCTGCGGTCTCCTATCACAAACAGTAGCATTTTTAAAGCAATACCTTCTTAGTGAAGAGAAACTGAGCTGCATTTCCTTTCACCTCCTCTAGGGGGCGCCACTCCAGTGTTGTTTCGGTACCCTGGGGAAAAAAGACATTTGTTTATCACTCCATGACAGACAGACAGACAGACAGACACCCCCCCCCCCCCCCCCAGATTCTGATCCTCTCAATAGCTTGTGATCTAAAGAAGGTCCTGAGAGAGTTTCATCACAATCGGACGAGCGCTCCTCCAGATATAAAACAAATTGAGGGCTCTGGGCTCAGGGGTTAGGGCTCAGGGGTTAGGAGTTAGGGGGTTGGGGTTCCACACAGCCCCAGATTGAATGTAATACTCACCCGGTCCACTAGATAGACTATCCCGGGGATCAGAGAGCTCTGATCTGCATTTCTCTTACTGCTGGTATGGAGATAGACCCCCTCCTTCTCAAACACCACCTACAGGAGACAACAGGAATCACACACACCCGAGGTTCAATAGCCATAGTTTTATATATTATACAGCAACACCAAACACGATTCAGACAGTCCCCCTGAGTTTCAATAGCCATAGTTTTATATATTATACAGCAACACCAAACACGATTCAGACAGTCCCCCTGAGTTTCAATAGCCATAGTTTTATATATTATACAGCAACACCAAACACGATTCAGACAGTCCCCCTGAGTTTCAATAGCCATAGTTTTATATATTATACAGCAACACCAAACACGATTCAGACAGTCCCCCTGAGTTTCAATAGCCATAGTTTTATATATTATACAGCAACACCAAACACGATTCAGACAGTCCCCCTGAGTTTCAATAGCCATAGTTTTATATATTATACAGCAACACCAAACACGATTCAGACAGTCCCCCTGAGTTTCAATAGCCATAGTTTTATATATTATACAGCAACACCAAACACGATTCAGACAGTCCCCCTGAGTTTCAATAGCCATAGTTTTATATATTATACAGCAACACCAAACACGATTCAGACAGCCCCCCTGAGTTTCAATAGCCATAGTTTTATATATTATACAGCAACACCAAACACGATTCAGACAGCCCCCCTGAGTTTCAATAGCCATAGTTTTATATATTATACAGCAACACCAAACACGATTCAGACAGTCCCCCTGAGTTTCAATAGCCATAGTTTTATATATTATACAGCAACACCAAACACGATTCAGACAGTCCCCCTGAGTTTCAATAGCCATAGTTTTATATATTATACAGCAACACCAAACACGATTCAGACAGTCCCCCTGAGTTTCAATAGCCATAGTTTTATATATTATACAGCAACACCAAACACGATTCAGACAGCCCCCCTGAGTTTCAATAGCCATAGTTTTATATATTATACAGCAACACCAAACACGATTCAGACAGTCCCCCTGAGTTTCAATAGCCATAGTTTTATATATTATACAGCAACACCAAACACGATTCAGACAGCCCCCCTGAGTTTCAATAGCCATAGTTTTATATATTATACAGCAACACCAAACACGATTCAGACAGCCCCCCTGAGTTTCAATAGCCATAGTTTTATATATTATACAGCAACGCCAAACACGATTCAGACAGTCCCCCTGAGTTTCAATAGCCATAGTTTTATATATTATACAGCAACACCAAACACGATTCAGACAGTCCCCCCTGAGTTTTGTCTGAATAATATATTGGATTACAAATAAAATGACGGTTATGAATATTATAATGTTGGTAACAAAATTGTACGAGATTTAAAACGTCGATTAAAAAATATAGTACGATTTTTAATCTTAAAAATCAGGCTAGACAGATGCGTACTAAACTTGCAGATTTTACAAAAAAATTACATAAACTGGTGTTAGACTTTCCCGATTATTCATGTGCATGTTGTTTCTTTCTTTCTTTCATTTTCTCCTTCTTTCTTTCTGTTTTTTTTCTTTTAAATATCATACCTTGTGACTATTAGGACTTCCAGAAGACTCCATTATCGTGTTGCGAATAATTCCCATAACAATTACGTCACCTCCGTTCTAAAAAACGCCCATCGCCCCGCCCATCACCACGCCCCCTTTACTCAACGGCCACGCCCCGTCGATAGGAAAGCTTAAACATTATTATTATTATTATTATTATTATTATTATTATTATTATTATTATTATTTATTTCTTAGCAGACGCCCTTATCCAGGGCGACTTACAATCGCAAGCAAATACATTTCAAGTGTTACAGTACAAGTAATACAATAAGAGCAAGAAATACAATAACTTTTGTTCAAGTGTGACAAACCACAATTCAATAATACAGCAGATAATAGTGATAGTGACATCAGGATATGATTAAATAGTGATAGTTACATCAGGATATGATTAAATACAAAGTACTACAGGTTAAACACTTGGCAGATTACAGTATTCTGAAGTACAGGATTAGATGCAGTAAAATAGGGGGCAGATAAGAGCAAAATAAAGCACATTTACATGAAGGGTGATAGTGTCCCAGGATACAAACAGAGGAGTTCTACAGGTGCTGTTTGAAGAGGTGAGTCTTAAGGAGGTGCCGGAAGGTGGTCAGGGACTGGGCAGTCCTGACATCTGTAGGAAGGTCATTCCACCGCTGCGGAACATTATAAACATACAATTATTTTCATATACAGACAAAACAAAAACATCATTTGTTTAATTAAACCTTTTTTTAAAATGGTCTTAAACAGCTGCGGATTTCGAGTTAGTCGTAAGCTTTTTTTTTTTTATAAGTATGAACGCTGCAACTGTTTAAGAGCTTAAAACAATTTTTGAATTATCAGACGCCTTTATCCAAGGTGACTTACAGAGACTAGGGTGTGTGAACTATGCATCAGCTGCAGAGTCACTTACAATTACATCTCACCCGAAAGACGGAGCACAAGGAGGTGAAGTGACTTGCTCAGGGTCACACAGTGAGTCAGTGGCTGAGGTGGGATTTGAACCAGGGACCTCCTGGTTACAAGCCCTTTTCTGTAACCACTGGACCACACAGCCTCCTATTTTAAAAGAAAAGTAAAATTAATTATCAGTTCAATTAAAGGTCTAGAGAGGGTTAGCTAGGAAACACCAGCTGGGTGATAGTGCCTGTGACAAAAAGACAGCAATATTATTATTTATTTCTTAGCAGACGCCCTTATCCAGGGCGACTTACAATTGTTACAAGATATCACATTATTTTTTACATACAATTCCCCATTTACACAGTTGGGTTTTTACTGGAGCAATCTAGGTAAAGTACCTTGCTCAAGGGTACAGCAGCAGTGTCCCCCCACCTGGGATTGAACCCACGACCCTCCGGTCAAGAGTCCAGAGCCCTGACCACTACTCCACACTGCTGTAACACTGAAACACGCTGATATCACAAATAGAAATGACACACACCACGTTTTGAACAAAAACGAATGAACACATTGGGATGCTATGGGGTCTTGAGCAATACAGACTCCATAAATAAAAAGAGCCGGCTAGCCAAACCAAACAGGCTGCGCATGCGCGGTAGGGAGAAGTCGAAACAGAGCTGCGCTTCCAGCTGCCCTGCTCCAAAATACTGCCGAATAAGGGACACGCATGCCTCCCCAAATTGTCGAGTCATGACCCGCTTTCCACAGCTGCTTGACCTTGAGAAACTGCGGGTCCTGCTGAGAGAGGGGGTCTGACAGCACAGCGGGCAGTTCAGTACGTGTCACAGCCTGGGGGGGCACGCAGAAAAATGTTTAAACAGACGAAGGGGGGGCGTTTTATATTGCTTACAAGCGGGGGGGGGGTTACGGATTGATATTATGTGTTATTAGCATAATATTTTATTTTATGCAAACCACGTGTTTTTGAAATGCTTTGGCAACGCTCCCTGTCGTGCTTTTAATAAAGCTTGTTTGAATTTTGAACGTGGATTTGAAGTCATTCTCAGAGTTGGCATGGAAACCAGGAGGCACAAACAAGGGGGTACCCCGGGACCCCAAGTTTTGGAGTGGTGGGGGGGGGGGCAGCTGTCCTAGAATTTAAAATTAAAAAGAAAGATTATAATCAGCAAGGTCGATTTTTCACGGATCTAGCCAGCGCCGGACACTGTTGCGTCACGGACACGCCCTCTCCGCAGCCGAGCGTCACGCCTACACGCCTACGTGCCTACACGCCTACGTGCCTACACGCTTACGTGCCTACGTGCTCAGCTCGCTTCTTGTGTTTGAAGACGGCGAAATCCGACGCAAAATAAGACACAGCGATAAAAAGGTAAATAAAACCAGCAAAAATAAAATCATTTATAATATTTACCACCTAGGGAATGACCGTGCAGGACGCATTTGGGACGAGATATCGAGAAATCTGCTTTTTTAATCGTGCATACCAGCGAGAAATGAAGTTGTTTACCTCGCCTTGGTTTATAATACCATTATTGAGGCGTGGAGCGGCGAGGCTGGTGGTAAATAAGTTAAAATATAATTATTATTAGGGTTATATGGATTTATTTAAGCGAATTAGACGATTTGAAGACAGAAAAAGCCGTTTTTTACATGTAAGAAATAAGGGTTAGTAGGTGATTTATTTATATATATATATATATATATATATATATATATATATATATATATATATAAATTGTGTAATAATTTAACCAGCAGCGTGTTTTTTTAATATCCAGGTGACTATTATTATTATTATTATTATTATTATTATTATTATTATTATTATTATTATTATTATTATTATTATTATTTATTTCTTAGCAGACGCCCTTATCCAGGGCGACTTACAATCGCAAGCAAATACATTTCAAGTAAGACTATGCATCGGATGCGCATTTTGTAATCGATTGATGTTTTAAAACGTTATATATATATATACACTTTTAGATTGAAAGAAAAAACAAAAAAGCCGACGCTGCACGTACTCGGCGATGACGTAATAAGACGTAACAATCGCGTAGAACTTTAAAAAGTTTTTTAAAAAGTACAACGTTTCTATAAATAGAAAAACGAGGCCGTGTAAATTAGAGTGGAGAATAAATTGATTTTTATGTATAATATAGAAAACTATGGCTATTGAAACTCAGGGGGGCTGTCTGAATCGTGTTTGGTGTTGCTGTATAATATATAAAACTATGGCTATTGAAACTCAGGGGGACTGTCTGAATCGTGTTTGGTGTTGCTGTATAATATATAAAACTATGGCTATTGAAACTCAGGGGGACTGTCTGAATCGTGTTTGGTGTTGCTGTATAATATATAAAACTATGGCTATTGAAACTCAGGGGGGCTGTCTGAATCGTGTTTGGTGTTGCTGTATAATATATAAAACTATGGCTATTGAAACTCAGGGGGACTGTCTGAATCGTGTTTGGTGTTGCTGTATAATATATAAAACTATGGCTATTGAAACTCAGGGGGGCTGTCTGAATCGTGTTTGGTGTTGCTGTATAATATATAAAACTATGGCTATTGAAACTCAGGGGGACTGTCTGAATCGTGTTTGGTGTTGCTGTATAATATATAAAACTATGGCTATTGAAACTCAGGGGGACTGTCTGAATCGTGTTTGGTGTTGCTGTATAATATATAAAACTATGGCTATTGAAACTCAGGGGGACTGTCTGAATCGTGTTTGGTGTTGCTGTATAATATATAAAACTATGGCTATTGAAACTCAGGGGGGCTGTCTGAATCGTGTTTGGTGTTGCTGTATAATATATAAAACTATGGCTATTGAAACTCAGGGGGACTGTCTGAATCGTGTTTGGTGTTGCTGTATAATATATAAAACTATGGCTATTGAAACTCAGGGGGGCTGTCTGAATCGTGTTTGGTGTTGCTGTATAATATATAAAACTATGGCTATTGAAACTCAAGGGGACTGTCTGAATCGTGTTTGGTGTTGCTGTATAATATATAAAACTATGGCTATTGAAACTCAGGGGGGCTGTCTGAATCGTGTTTGGTGTTGCTGTATAATCTATTATAATAAAACCAGGACTGGATCACACTGCTGTGCAATAGGAGTCCCACCCTCTCGGAAGAATGCGATTTTTTTTTCAATGTGTTTTATTAATTTTCTCTTTCCCTCCTGTCTTCTGTTACCTTTTAGGTCTTGTTTCATTTTGGGTCGGAAACGAAGCAGCCGAGGGGGGGTGAAGGGTGAGAGTGTGGGGGGGGGTTGGGGGCAGATGAATAAAGACTCACGGAAGACGGAATTACAAACGCTTTGAATTTCGGACAGCAACAGAAAAGTCTGCGATGGCTTTGATGACATCAGCGGCGTCCAGCGACGTTCCTGACAACCACAGAGGAAGCTGGGAGGCACTTCTCCGGGCGGCTGACGCTTACAGCAGGCAGAGCGGGGGGGAAGTCGCCTTGCTGTCGGCGCAGAGGAAATACGGAGCGCGGCGCGGGGGGGCGGAGCCCAGCCTGGGGGAGGGGCGGAGCTACACCGTGTGGGGGGCTGGGGCTCTGGCGGAGTCCGCCCGGCGTTACCTGGACGACATCGCCGTGCTCCACGGAACCCTCTGCCTGACCTCGGCTCGGGTCGGGTCTGGACGGAGCAGGACCCCGGACAGAATCTCCATTGCGAGCGGGGTTTGTATTGCATTTAAGCCAGTGAAAATTGAAATTGTATGTAAAAATAATGTGATGTCTTGTAACAGTTGTAAGTCGCCCTGGATAAGGGCGTCTGCTAAGAAATAAATAATAATAATAATAATAATAATAATGGTGCCTCTGATTCTCGCTGGCTTCCCATTTAAGTCTTTGCCCGGCTGGCTGGACCGCGTTTTGCCTGCTTGATCCATATCTGTCTTTGATTGGCTCGGCTTGCTTTAATCCCGCCCCCAGCCCCGCCCCCCTAGCTGTGAGCGACAGCCCATTCCTGCGTTTCTATTGGAGACCTGCAGTGTCAGTTTGTTCAAGGGGAATTAACAAAACAAAACTAAACTGTATTGCAGTTTAAAATTTAGAGGGTTTGTAAGAGAATCACAAATTGTGGGGGACAAAATTGTAAATAAAATAATTAGACACACTGACCCCCGGAAGCCCTGATTCTGTTACTCTGTATTGTACCTGGATCTGTTCCGTTGTGTGATTTGTGAATTGTATTGTTTTGTATTATATTGTGTTTATATTATTGTCAGGGATGGGGAAGAGTCTCATTAGTGCTGGAGCTGTGGTTAGCTGTGCATGATGTGTCGTAATAGAGGTCTGTATCGCTTGTGATAGGAGACCGCAGCATAAAGAACTACAGCTCCCAGCATGCCTCGCCATGGCCCGCGGGTGCAGAGGCATGCTGGGAGCTGTAGTCCTATAGCCAGGGCTGGAGCGATTCACTGTGTCTCGATGAATCGCGATGCTTTCTTTACATGATGTGTCGTAATAGAGGTCTGTATCGCTTGTGATAGGAGACCGCAGCATAAAGAACTACAGCTCCCAGCATGCCTCGCCATGGCCGCGGGTGCAGAGGCATGCTGGGAGCTGTAGTCCTAGCTCTATTGTTTTGTGTGTGAATTAACTTTTTTTTTCCCCTGTAGTTCAGTTCAGCCGAAGTGGGAGGAGCCAGCCCCAGCAGCCAGAACCTCTACTCGCAGAGCTACCCGTCAATCTACAGCGGGGGCGTGGTCTTGGGAGGCGGGGGCGGGGCTAACGGAATCGGCCATGAGGCCTCCGGGTCGCTAGAGGGCGCCGTCCTGACAGAGCAGGGAAACAAACACAATCTCCTGCTGCAGATGGGAGAGGGCGAGGTGGCGGGGCCGAGGGGCGGGGCCAGCGACCGGGGGGAGGAGCTAGAAGATGAGGAGGAGGAGGAGGAAGAGGAGGATGATGAAGAGATAGAGAGACGCAATAGAAACCTGAATGAAGCAACAGGTAAAATTAACTGTGTGTCTGTGTATAAATAACTACAGCTCCCAGCATCCCTCCCTGTTAATGCCACTGTTGAGGCATGCTGGGAGCTGTAGTTTTGTTAGTCTTGCTTGTAGTAGCAAGGCCAGTGATCCTGTTAATAAAGCTAATAAGAGGTGAGAGAATGGATTTTAAAGATGGTCAGCGCTCCTTTAAAGGGAGGGGACAGTGATCCTGTTAATAAAGCTAATAAGAGGTGAGAGAATGGATTTTAAAGATGGTCAGCGCTCCTTTAAAGGGAGGGGCCAGTGATCCTGTTAATAAAGCTAATAAGAGGTGAGAGAATGGATTTTAAAGATGGTCAGCGCTCCTTTAAAGGGAGGGGCCGGTGATCCTGTTAATAAAGCTCATAAGAGGTGAGAGAATGGATTTTAAAGATGGTCAGCGCTCCTTTAAAGGGAGGGGCCAGTGATCCTGTTAATAAAGCTAATAAGAGGTGAGAGGATGGATTTTAAAGATGGTCAGCGCTCCTTTAAAGGGAGGGGTCAGTGATCCTGTTAATAAAGCTAATAAGAGGTGAGAGAATGGATTTTAAAGATGGTCAACGCTCCTTTAAAGGGAGGGGCCGGTGATCCTGTTAATAAAGCTAATAAGAGGCGAGAGGATGGATTTTAAAGATGGTCAGCGCTCCTTTAAAGGGAGGGGCCAGTGATCCTGTTAATAAAGCTAATAAGAGGTGAGAGAATGGATTTTAAAGATGGTCAGCACTCCTTTAAAGGGAGGGGCCAGTGATCCTGTTAATAAAGCTAATAAGAGGTGAGAGAATGGATTTTAAAGATGGTCAGCGCTCCTTTAAAGGGAGGGGTCAGTGATCCTGTTAATAAAGCTAATCGGAGGTGAGAGAATGGATTTTAAAGATGGTCAGCGCTCCTTTAAAGGGAGGGGTCAGTGATCCTGTTAATAAAGCTAATCAGAGGTGAGAGAATGGATTTTAAAGATGGTCAGCGCTCCTTTAAAGGGAGGGGCCAGTGATCCTGTTAATAAAGCTAATAAGAGGTGAGAGAATGGATTTTAAAGATGGTCAGCGCTCCTTTAAAGGGAGGGGTCAGTGATCCTGTTAATAAAGCTAATCAGAGGTGAGAGAATGGATTTTAAAGATGGTCAGCGCTCCTTTAAAGGGAGGGGTCAGTGATCCTGTTAATAAAGCTAATCAGAGGTGAGAGAATGGATTTTAAAGATGGTCAGCGCTCCTTTAAAGGGAGGGGTCAGTGATCCTGTTAATAAAGCTAATCAGAGGTGAGAGAATGGATTTTAAAGATGGTCAGCGCTCCTTTAAAGGGAGGGGCCAGTGATCCTGTTAATAAAGCTAATAAGAGGTGAGAGAATGGATTTTAAAGATGGTCAGCGCTCCTTTAAAGGGAGGGGCCAGTGATCCTGTTAATAAAGCTAATAAGAGGTGAGAGAATGGATTTTAAGGTGATTTTAATGCTCTGCTGGTTGTCTCTCTCAGCGATGTTTGTGATGGATGAAGATTCTACATCTCAGGACTGTGAACCTTACTTTGAGTCGGACGCAGAAGAGGAAGCAAGTACTGATGGTGTGTGTCTCACTCCTCTCCTCTCTCCTCCTCTCCTCTCTCTCTCCTCTCTCTCTCCTCTCTCTCCTCTCTCTCCTCTCTCTCTCTCTCCTCTCTCCTCTCCTCTCTCCTCTCTCTCCTCTCCTCTCTCCTCTCTCTCCTCTCTCTCCTCTCTCCTCTCTCTCCTCTCTCCTCTCCTCTCCTCTCTCCTCTCTCTCCTCTCTCCTCTCCTCTCTCTCCTCTCCTCTCTCTCCTCTCTCCTCTCCTCTCTCTCCTCTCTCTCCTCTTCTCTCTCCTCTCCTCTCTCATTATCAGTGACTCTCTCTCATTATCAGTGACTCTCTCTCTCTCTCTCTCAGACTCCTCTCTCAGTGAGGACCCCCCCCTCTCCTCTCGCTCAGTGTTCTCCCGGCCGGCCCCCCCCTCTCGCTCGCTCTCCCAGCAGCACCTCGCTCGCTCGCTCCCCGTTTCCGTGCCGATTTGGGGGTACAGAGAGTTCACGGGGGGGCACGCTCCGAGCCACGCGGAGAGTCACAGCGGGGAACAGCGGGTGAGTATCACTTCAGAAAGAACTACAGCTCCCAGCATCCCGCAGGGGCAGAGGCATGCTGGGAGCTGTAGTCCTATAGCCAGGGCTGGAGCGATTCACTGTGTCTCGATGAATCGCGATGCTTTCTTTACATGATGTGTCGTAATAGAGGTCTGTATCGCTTGTGATAGGAGACCGCAGCATAAAGAACTACAGCTCCCAGCATGCCTCGCCATGGCCGCGGGTGCAGAGGCATGCTGGGAGCTGTAGTCCTATAGCCAGGGCTGGAGCGATTCACTGTGTCTCGATGAATCGCGATGCTTTCTTTACATGATGTGTCGTAATAGAGGTCTGTATCGCGTGTGATAGGAGACCGCAGCATAAAGAACTACAGCTCCCAGCATGCCTCGCCATGGCCGCGGGTGCAGAGGCATGCTGGGAGCTGTAGTCCTATAGCCAGGGCTGGAGCGATTCACTGTGTCCCGATGAATCGCGATGCTTTCTTTACATGATGTGTCGTAATAGAGGTCTGTATCGCTTGTGATAGGAGACCGCAGCATAAAGAACTACAGCTCCCAGCATGCCTCACCACGGCCGCGGGTGCAGAGGCATGCTGGGAGCTGTAGTCCTATAGCCAGGGCTGGATTCACTGTGTCTCGATGAATCGCGATGCTTTCTTTACATGATGTGTCGTAATAGAGGTCTGTATCGCTTGTGATAGGAGACCGCAGCATAAAGAACTACAGCTCCCAGCATGCCTCGCCATGGCCCGCGGGTGTAGAGGCATGCTGGGAGCTGTAGTGCAGTTGTCACGGCTGCTGATCTCCTGTATTGTGTTGTGTTTCTCTCCTCTCCAGGCTGGCTGTTTCGATCTGGATCACATCGCTGCCAGTATCCGCGCTCTCACTGTCAGAGTCACCGACGGGACGGAGATGTTTGGAGACTTACCCCGACCCAGACTGAACACGGGGGACTCCCAGAAACCCAAATACTGAGGGGAGGGGAGGGGGATGGTAATATAGACACAGGCAGACAGAAACACAAATACTGAGGGGAGGAGAGGAGAGAGAGGAGAGAGGAGAGGAATGCTGTGTTTAATATAGAGGGGGAGAGAGAAACGAACACTAAGAGATACTGAGAGATAGACAGACACTAAGACAGACACACAGACACTAAGACAGACAGACAGACAGACACTAAGAGACAGACAGACAGAGATAGACACAGACACAGAGAGAGATATAGACAGACAGACACTGAGACAGACAGAGAGAGAGGAGATAGACAGACACTGAGGCAGTAAGAGACAGACAAGAGATAGACAGACACAGAGAGATATAGACAGACAGACAGACACTGAGGCACAAAGAGACAGACACTGAGACAGACAGACACTGAGGCACTAAGAGACAGACACACAGACACTGAGACAGACAGACAGCGAGATAGACACTAAGAGACAGACAGACAGAGATAGACACTGAGACACTGAGACAGACACTGAGACAGAGAGAGATATAGACAGACACACAGACACAGACAGAGAGGAGAGGGGAGAGGAGAGAGGAGATAGACAGACACTGAGGCACTAAGAGACACACACAGACACTGAGACAGACAGACAGAGAGATAGACACTGAGACAGACACTGAGACAGAGAGAGAGGAGAGAGGAGATAGACACACTGAGGCACTAATAGACAATCCCAATCATTTCAATACAACACTAGACACTATTGTCACACCAAACTTGATCCCGTGTCAGATCACTAGGGGGCGCTGTCTCTTCTATAAAGACACTGGCTGTGTTACACTGTGGCAGGCAGCTGAATCGACGTGTTGAAATGCTTTGTATTGTTAAAGAACTACAGCTCCCAGCATCCCTCGCCATGGCCCGCGGGTGCAGAGGCATGCTGGGAGCTGTAGTCCTATAGCCAGGGCTGGAGCGATTCACTGTGTCTCGATGAATCGCGATGCTTTCTTTACATGATGTGTCGTAATAGAGGTCTGTATCGCTTGTGATACGAGACCGCAGCATAAAGAACTACAGCTCCCAGCATGCCTCGCCATGGCCCGCGGGTGCAGAGGCATGCTGGGAGCTGTAGTCCTATAGCCAGGGCTGGAGCGATTCACTGTGTCTCGATGAATCGCGATGCTTTCTTTACATGATGTGTCGTAATAGAGGTCTGTATCGCTTGTGATAGGAGACCGCAGCATAAAGAACTACAGCTCCCAGCATGCCTCGCCATGGCCGCGGGTGCAGAGGCATGCTGGGAGCTGTAGTCCTATAGCCAGGGCTGTCCCGATTCACAATACAATAACTAGGGCAGCGCAGCTCGAACTGAAGAGCAGCTCCTGAACTCACAGTCAAAGCAGCGCAGACTCAGAGACACAGAAATAAGAAATGTAATTTCTGTGATTTTTTTTTTAATTGACACCAAGAAAGACTTTCTAGTCGTTAGTCATTGAATTCACACTGAAGACAGTGCGAGACGTCCCATGCATAAGAAACTGTGGAGATTGAATACTTAGTAGTGTCTTAAGATTTCTAGCTACTGCAGTTGCTTCTTGTGAGCAGCAGGTGGGGATGTTGCTACGAATACACTTCAAAAAACTTAAAATCCGAAAATAAGTGTTAGTAACTGTTTTTATTGAATGGTTTTTTTGTGCGATTAATTTTGTTTGTCATTTGATTGTATTTTATTAAAAGATACCTGCCTTTCACCTTCCGCTGGAGGATAAGTGGCACAGACAGACAGAGCCCCACAATCCTGTTCAGTTTTGATGCTACAATATAATCCCTTCTTCTTGGGGTCTGTGTTAGTTTACTACATTCTGAAAAGAGTTTAGTGTCATTAAAGCTGCAGACAGACAGACAGACAGACAGACAGACAAATTGATTATTTAACAGTCAACGTATATTAACAAGCCTTTGTTTATATATCTTAATTCAGTATGTGTGTGTGTATATATATATATATGAGTTTGTGTGCAAATAAATACAGGTTAAATTATTTCTTATTTTTTTCTTTATTAAGAGTCAAGTCAAACTGTAGGATTTAAAATCCCAAAGGAATTCTACAGTACAGAAGTGACAAACAAAGACAGAGAGCTGAGCTGAGAGTGACCCAGGGTCCTCTTTCAGCCCAAGCCTCTCTGATTAACACCTACGGAGAAAGACATTTTGTGATTGTTTCTTTGACTGCGTTCAGACGTTTTTCATCCCCGAAGACCCATTTGATGAGCTCATCAGGGACGTCCGAAAACAAATAACCAATTTCTTCCAGGACTCTGTAGATTGCTTCACGCAGCTTGTCTTTCTCAGCCTGGGTCATGTTATCCCAAACCTCTTGCGCCGGTATCCCTCTCCTCAGGTTTGAACCGATAGCACCGCCGACTGTAGCCCCTGGTACAGAAACAACAGCAAGCGAGGTTTACAAAGCGAACAGCTCGGAATTACAGCGCTGAGTTAAAAAAACTACAGCTCCCAGCATGCCTCGCCATGGCCAGCGGGTGCAGAGGCATGCTGGGAGCTGTAGTCCTATAGCCAGGGCTGGAGCGATTCACTGTGTCTCGATGAATCGCGATGCTTTCTTTACATGATGTGTCGTAATAGAGGTCTGTATCGCTTGTGATAGGAGACCGCAGCATAAAGAACTACAGCTCCCAGCATGCCTCGCCATGGCCTGTGGGTGCAGAGGCATGCTGGGAGCTGTAGTCCTATAGCCAGGGCTGGAGCAATTCAGTGTCTCGATAAATCGCGATGCTTTCTTTACATGATGTGTCGTAATAGAGGTCTGTATCGCTTGTGATAGGAGACCGCAGCATAAAGAACTACAGCTCCCAGCATGCCTCGCCATGGCCGCGGGTGCAGAGGCATGCTGGGAGCTGTAGTCCTATAGCCAGGGCTGGAGCGATTCACTGTGTCTCGATGAATCGCGATGCTTTCTTTACATGATGTGTCGTAATAGAGGTCTGTATCGCTTGTGATAGGAGACCGCAGCATAAAGAACTACAGCTCCCAGCATGCCTCGCCATGGCCCGCGGGTGCAGAGGCATGCTGGGAGCTGTAGTCCTATAGCCAGGGCTGGAGCGATTCACAATACAATAACTATGGCACAGCAGATCCTTCTCACAGTGAAAATTATATAATTTGTGTGGGGGGGGGGGGGGCCGGTAGACCATACCCAAAATAGTTCTGGTCTACTTACCAACGACAGCTCCTACTGGGCCAAAGAGCAGACCTATACCGCATCCTGCTGCGATAAACAGCACCGTCCTCCCAGTGTCTTTGACAGCAATGCACAGGTCCGGGTTCTTACAAATCTCGTTGATTAAGTTTTGGATCTCGTTCCATACGCCTTTGCTGGGGGGGTTTCTGCAAAGAAAAAACACACATCGGGTCAGATGAAGCAGAACCTTTTGTAGCGGGTGGGAGCAGAGATGCCATGCACCTGTAGGGAATCGAGTATTAATTGCAGCTAATTAACTGGCGATTGATGACCAAATAAAAGCCGATTCCCTGCAGTTGTGCGGCATAAGCTTTTCTTTCTGGGTCCGTGTGTTTTTCGTTGGATGAAGCTGGGACCGGACGTGTGGGTTCCCCTCCATTATTAGGGCTACATTTTGGCGTAGTCGGCAGGATAGGGCATTGGACTGGGTCTAATCAGTTGGGTGATGTGCTTAGAAAAAAAGAAAACGGACCCCAGAAAGTGTTGCTGTAAATAAATGAGGAAACATGGCTCTTGGTAAGTAAGGCTCGGGTAATGTAAAGAATAATTGAGGAAAAAAGAAAGCTAATTTTATTTAAATGGGATTGTAGTAATTCGGATTATAACTGTATGCTTGGTAGTTTTTATGTTCACTCTGGTTGGGTCGTGCCCCTCCCTGTAGCAGGTGTTGCTTGCGCTGGAGAAGCCCCTCGAGTACCGTGGATTGAAGAGCTCCCCGAGTGGTGGTGCGTGCCTTAAGGGCAAGGCTGAGTGTGGGGTCTAGACCTTGAGGGCAAAGAGAGGGGTGGGTGAGGCTGAGAAGCAGGGGCAAGATGACCTCTCCTCTAGATGCTCACACCGGTCAGCAACGCCTATAGACAGCAGAAAGAGGGTGTTGAAGGTACAGGGCTATAATGGTCAGGGTGTGTTCTGGTGGCCATATAGGCCCACACCCCCTATGCCTGGAGAACGCAGAGGCACCACACCCTAGGTCCATCTGAAATGGACCCACCGAGGAGCAGAAGAAGGCGGAGAGGGTGAGCCGTGAAGCAGGCATGCTCCAAAGCAGACTACAGGTGAGTGGGGCGCATACAATACAATAGCAGAAGAGAGTTTTTAAAGGAGAAGGCAGGCATGCTGGACACAGAAGGCGCAAGTTTTAAATGTAATAAAATAAAGGGAGTCCTTGCTGGACAAGAATTGTGTTGTATATTCCTCTCGTTACGGACCAGTAAGTTTTATGGGGGAGGGGGAGGGGGAGGGGGAGGGGGGGGGAGGGGGTTGCAGTGTCTTGTGTTTAGGTCCAACTTCTGAATCCTGTGATGGAGGTCCCGAGACAGCAAGGTCCCCCAACAGCTGCTGCTTCGCCCCAGAAGAGAACCTGGAAATCCTCGAACCTGGACTTGGGGAAGAGTTGATAAAATAATTGGTTTTAGTAACCCAAGTGTATGGAGAATTGTGTTTTTTTTCTATTTTTAAAACGTGAGGACCCTTTTTAAACCAGGGGTGAATGTAGCAGGGCGCTGCTTTGTGTTCTCGTTTTAATTCGGCTACTTTCATTTTTAGAACGCCCCCTTATCTTTCGGTTCTTTCCCCGCGCCAATCAGAGAATGGTTCATTTTTTGTTTTGTATAAAAAAAAATACAAAGATTGGTTTTATTGCTCACAAAATAAAAACACATAATAGCTTACATATTAACGCTAGCATCCACTAGATGAAAAGGTGTTGTTGCGCCCTAGCAGCAGCGCCCATGAATTCCAAATATAAAATAAGAAAACACAGAAAAAAAACCCTCAAATACACAGTGCATCAAATCATAACGGCACAAACAAGTCATCAATACTAATCGTGCACCTAAAAATGAATAAAATTAAACCACACGCTAGTGATCTATCGGTTCTTTCCCCGCGCCAGTTCGATGTTTTGTTGTTTTGTGATGTTCTTTTGTATCCTTTTTGTTTTTTAGGGTTTTCCTTTTTTTGGAATTTCGTTATTGTAGATTGGACCTTGTTTCCCGTTGGCAAACCCATTATCGGGTTCTGGTTTAAAACTAAATACTAATGGCTGTGTTTGCTAGTGTTTTTGACTTACAGTTGTGGTAATAATAGACTTCGGCCACTATAGTTATTAGTTTATTTAGCAGACGCCTTTTAATCACATCCTGATGTAACTATCACTATTTAATCATATCCTGATGTAACTATCACTATTATCTGCTGTATTATTGAATTGTATTTTGTCATAAAGTGACTTGCTCAGGGTCACACAATGAGTCAGTGGCTGAGGTGGGATTTGAACCGGGGACCTCCTGGTTACAAGCCCTTTTCTTTAACCACTGGACCACACAGCCTCACAGTGGAGTGGCTTGTATGGAAAGCATCCGGGAAGCCGTGTCCTTTCATTTCTCTTTGTGTGGTGGTCTATCTTTGTATCGAGCTAGTAATTATTAGAATCTTGATTTTCTTTGCTGTGCAGTGCTTGGGAGACCGGGATCACTAGCGTGTGGTTTAATTTGATTAATTTTTAGGTGCACGATTAGTATTGATGACTTGTTTGTGCCGTTATGATTTGATGCACTGTGTATTTGACTTGTTTCATGTGCTGCACTGTTTTCATTTGAGTGTTTTTTTCTGTTTTTGTGTGTTTTCATATTTTATATTTAGAATTCCTGGGCGCTGCTGCTACAGACGCCGGGACTATTGGATTTATAATGTATTATGTAATCTCTACTATTATTATTTATTTCTTAGCAGACGCCCTTATCCAGGGCGACTTGCAATTGTTACAAGATATCACATTATTTTTACATACAATTCCCCATTTATACAGTTGGGTTTTTACTGGAGCAATCTAGGTAAAGTACCTTGCTCAAGGGTACAGCAGCAGTGTCCCCCACTTGGGATTGAACCCACGACCCTCCGGTCAAGAGTCCAGAGCCCTCACCACTACTCCACACAAAATGTGTTTTATTTTGTGAGCAATAAAACCAATCTTTGTATTTTTTTTTATACAAAACAAAAAATGAACCATTCTTTGATTGGCGCGGGGAAAGAACCGAAAGATAAGGGGGCGTTCTAAAAATGAAAGTAGCCGAATTAAAACGAGAACACAAAGCAGCGCCCTGCTACATTCACCCCTGGTTTAAAAAGGGTCCTCACGTTTTCAAAATAGAAAAAAAACACAATTCTCCATACACTTGGGTTACTAAAACCAATTATTTTATCAACTCTTCCCCAAGTCCAGGTTCGAGGATTTCCAGGTTCTCTTCTGGGGCGAAGCAGCAGCTGTTGGGGGACCTTGCTGTCTCGGGACCTCCATCACAGGATTCAGAAGTTGGACCTAAACACAAGACACTGCAACCCCCTCCCCCCCCCTCCCCCTCCCCCTCCCCCATAAAACTTACTGGTCCGTAACGAGAGGAATATACAACACAATTCTTGTCCAGCAAGGACTCCCTTTATTTTATTACATTTAAAACTTGCGCCTTCTGTGTCCAGCATGCCTGCCTTCTCCTTTAAAAACTCTCTTCTGCTATTGTATTGTATGCGCCCCACTCACCTGTAGTCTGCTTTGGAGCATGCCTGCTTCACGGCTCACCCTCTCCACCTTCTTCAGCTCCTTGGTGGGTCCATTTCAGATGGACCTAGGGTGTGCTGCCTCTGCGTTCTCCAGGCATAGGGGGTGTGGGCCTATATGGCCACCAGAACACACCCTGGCCATTATAGCCCTGTACCTTCAACACCCTCTTTCTGCTGTCTATAGGCGTTGCTGACCGGTGTGAGCATCTAGGGGAGAGGTCATCTTGCCCCTGCTTCTCAGCCTCACCCACCCCTCTCTTTGCCCTCAAGGTCTAGACCCCACACTCAGCCTTGCCCTTAAGGCACGCACCACCACTCGGGGAGCTCTTCAATCCACGGTACTCGAGGGGCTTCTCCAGCGCAAGCAACACCTGCTACAGGGAGGGGCACGACACAACCAGAGTGAACATAGAAACTACCAAGCATACAGTTATAATCCGAATTACTACAATCCCATTTAAATAAAATTAGCTTTTTTTTTTCTTCAATTATTCTTTACATTACCCGAGCCTTACTTACCAAGAGCCATGTTTCCTCATTTATTTACAGCAACACTTTCTGGGGTCCGTTTTCTTTTTTTCTAAGCACATCACCCAACTGATTAGACCCAGTCCAATGCCCTATCCTGCCGACTACACCAAAATGTAGCCCTAATAATGGAGGGGAACCCACACGTCCGGTCACCAGCTTCATCCAACGAAAAACACACGGACCCAAAAAGAAACGCTTAAGCCACACAACTGCAGGGAATCTGCTTTTATTTGGTCATCAATCGCCAGTTAATTAGCTGCAATTAATACTTGATTCCCTACAGGTGCATCTTTCTACACTTTCTCAAACCCGAAACTCCGCACGCAGATATAACTCGTTTCCATACCCTTTACTGTAGCGCTGTGTTGAATACTCCATTGCTGTTCTTGCGCGGTGATGCACTCACAGTGACTGCGGTATATATATAAGTTTGATCGTACTTTGGTATTTGACAAACCCAAAGAGCCCTGTTGCTCGTTTCCAGTAAAACCGCCTGACTTGCAAGAAGGTGAAAAAGACTACGCCCGTCCTTATCCGCCGAAAGTGAAAGTCGGGCTGTTCATCCGAGCTGCAGAAACTCATTCAGAGATCGAGAACCAGACCACAGGCAGTTCAAGACCTGTGACACGAGCAAACCTCCCCAGTAAAGGTCTGTTTTAAAAGTCATGCTGCAAATCCGAAATTGTTTGTGCGCCTTTTGTTACGCAATTTTCGCGACTGAAAAAAAGGGTCGCATTTTTGGCACTAATAATATCGCGCTGTTTTCAATAACTGTGTCACACGATATTATGTGTGTGGAATAGGACCGCTAGAAATGTAATGTGATTAGCACCCCGACTCTCGTCCTCTAGATATTTCGCTTACCCCTCTCTCTCCAGGCAAAGCCGGTGCAGGTGTACTGTCACAATACGCCTACCCACCAGAATTTGCTACCGGTAGCAAAATGCCTCTTTTTATGAAACCCTTGGGGCAATTTTCACATTTTTAAATATTAAACTGGCGCAGTCGGATTACTGCTAGAAGTGGATTGGCTGATGGGACTGAATCGATTTAGATCTGGAAACAACACTCTTGTCCCTCTTCCTAATTCTAATATTGCGACAGCGCGAGCTGAACGGTTTACTGATGCACCTCTCAACTCTGCACACACATCCTAAAATCCGAAAGCGAAACGGCCGGATTAGCTATTTTAAAACTGGAATTCACACACACACATATATATATTTATTTACTTTCACCCATCAGCGGAAGTTTAAACTGCTGGCGAATGTTGTCCGAGTTGCACGCGTCTCGGGTGTCGTGTTATTTTGTGGAACACCAGCCAGAGTGTGACCGTAAATGCGCAAAATGATTTTAGCGCAGAAAACGCCGATATACACCTGTATGATCCATACCTGTGTTATTATTATATTTCTTAGCAGACGCCCTTATCCAGGGCGACTTACAATTGTTACAAGATATCACATTATTTTTACATACAATTACCCATTTATACAGTTGGGTTTTTACTGGAGCAATCTAGGTAAAGTACCTTGCTCAAGGGTACAGCAGCAGTGTCCCCCCACCTGGGATTGAACCCACGACCCTCCGGTCAAGAGTCCAGAGCCCTAACCACTACGCCACACTGCTGCCCTCATCCCTGATCCCTACTTAATTGACACAATTGCTTGTTCTTAGTTGTGTTTCTTGCTGGAACATGAGGTTTAGTAAGGGCTCCCTGGGTTACAATTCACCCCATACACCATTACCTGAACTGTATTTGGGCCCATGAATTCTTCCACTGAAGGAAATGTTCATATATCACAATTGTGACTTGGACCGACTTAAATCTTGGTTGATAAGGCCTATCATTTTAGGGATGTTACAAAGTTTTTCAATAAAGATATTCAATTTTTGAATTACATAAAAACAAACACATTTGCCTCCTGTGAAAATTGATCTAATTTCAATAAAACATACAATTCTTGAGTTAAATGGAAGGTGGTGGTGTTTATTTAGATCTGAATCAGCTTCATAGAGTCCAATGAAAGCTGCTGAATAATGTTCCCTTGTTAACATATTGAATTCCACCCCCTCTATATAGAATGAACTCCCTCAACTTCATAGAGTCCAATGAAAGCTGCTGAATAATGTTCCCTTGTTAACATATTGAATTCCACACCCTCTATATAGAATGAACTCCCTCAGCTTCATAGAGTCCAATGAAAGCTGCTGAATAATGTTCCCTTGTTAACATATTGAATTCCACACCCTCTATATAGAATGAACTCCCTCAGCTTCATAGAGTCCAATGAAAGCTGCTGAATAATGTTCCCTTGTTAACATATTGAATTCCACCCCCTCTATATAGAATGAACTCCCTCAGCTTCATAGAGTCCAATGAAAGCTGCTGAATAATGTTCCCTTGTTAACATATTGAATTCCACCCCCTCTATATAGAATGAACTCCCTCAGCTTCATAGAGTCCAGTGAAAGCTGCTGAATAATGTTCCCTTGTTAACATATTGAATTCCACACCCTCTATATAGAATGAACTCCCTCAGCTTCATAGAGTCCAATGAAAGCTGCTGAATAATGTTCCCTTGTTAACATGTTGAATTCCAAACCCTCTATATAGACCCCGACCCATGCGAGTGAGTATCGCTTTATAAAGAACTACAGCTCCCAGCATGCCTCGCCATGGCCGCGGGTGCAGAGGCATGCTGGGAGCTGTAGTCCTAGCTGTATCGAGACAGCGGGTTCATTCACCAGCCTCTCATTTCTGGGTTTCTTTCCCCTTCCTCTGGAGGCCTGGGTTTGAATCTGAGGAGTACAGACAGAATTAATAAAAAAACAACAAAAGATTTCTCCAAATCAAAGCATTTTATTTAGTAATAAGCAAGTATCATCATGGCTTTCCCGATACAAAGCAGATGCATTCAATATCATTTTGAAATATTTATACTTTATAAAATGGTAGTAATTGTATTTATTTATGTATTAGTTTTTGGGGTTAAGCTGCAGACAGACAGAGAGACGCAGAGAGACACAGACAAACAGACACAAAAAGACACAGACAAACACACACAGAGACAGACACACAGAGAGACACAGACAGACACACAGACAGACACACAGAGAGACACAGACAGACACACACAGAGACAGACAGACAGACACAGAGACAGACAGACACACATAGACACACAGACAGACACACAGAGAGACACACAGAGAGACACAGACAGACAGACAGACACACATAGACACACAGACACACAGAGAGACACAGACAGACACACAGACACACAGACAGACAGACAGGGCCTCACAATCCTGTTCAGTTTGACGCTACAATATAATTCTTAATATTTTTAATTCAGTTTCATTACAAAGCATGTATGCTTATTGAAAATTATATTATATATAAAAAACATCTTATTAATTTGTTCTCATGATTTGCATAATAATAATACTCCATTTAATAAAAAAACAGGCGAGAGAATGGATTTTAAAGATGGTCAGCGCTCCTTTAAAGGGAGGGGCCAGTGATCCTGTTAATAAAGCTAATAAGAGGTGAGAGAATGGATTTTAAAGATGGTCAGCGCTCCTTTAAAGAGAGGGGCCAGCGATCCTGTTAATAAAGCTAATAAGAGGTGAGAGAATGGATTTTAAAGATGGTCAGCGCTCCTTTAAAGGGAGGGGTCAGTGATCCTGTTAATAAAGCTAATAAGAGGTGAGAGAATGGATTTTAAAGATGGTCAGCGCTCCTTTAAAAGGAGGGGTCAGTGATCCTGTTAATAAAGCTAATAAGAGGTGAGAGAATGGATTTTAAAGATGGTCAGCGCTCCTTTAAAAGGAGGGGTCAGTGATCCTGTTAATAAAGCTAATAAGAGGTGAGAGAATGGATTTTAAAGATGGTCAGCGCTCCTTTAAAGGGAGGGGTCAGCGATCCTGTTAATAAAGCTAATAAGAGGTGAGAGAATGGATTTTAAAGATGGTCAGCGCTCCTTTAAAGGGAGGGGCCAGTGATCCTGTTAATAAAGCTAATAAGAGGTGAGAGAATGGATTTTAAAGATGGTCAGCGCTCCTTTAAAGGGAGGGGTCAGCGATCCTGTTAATAAAGCTAATAAGAGGTGAGAGAATGGATTTTAAAGATGGTCAGCGCTCCTTTAAAGGGAGGGGCCAGTGATCCTGTTAATAAAGCTAATAAGAGGTGAGAGGATGGGTTTGAAAGGCGGTCGCTCGCTCACACTGCCGGGGCGAACCCCACTCTATCTCTCTCTCGGTCGAACACGCTGTAATAACGACCAATGAAAACGTCTCCCAGAATCCACAGCGGCCCTGCAGGGGGCGGAATGTCCAATCCCAGAAACCCGCTGAGGCAGATCGAGATTCCGGCCTGAGATTCCTGTGGGGAAAACAAGGGATGGGAATCAGACTCCTATTGCGCAGCAGTGTGATCCAGTCCAGGTTTTACTGCTACCAGCTTGATCAGCCCCCAGTGTGTCTAGCTAACAAGCTCAGGGTGTGTCTGATTATTAAACTCCCAGTGAAACCAGGACTGGATCACACTGAGTAAAACCTGCATCCTGATCATTTCAATAATAATATTGAGGCAGCAGTGTGGAGTAGTGGTCAGGGCTCTGGACTCTTGAGCGGAGGGTCGTGGGTTCAATCCCAGGTGGGGGACACTGCTGCTGTACCCTTGAGCAAGGTACTTTACCTAGATTGCTCCAGTAAAAACCCAACTGTATAAATGGGGAATTGTATGTAGAAATAATGTGATATCTTGAAACAATTGTAAGTCGCTCTGGATAAGGGCGTCTGCTAAGAAATAAATAATAATAATAATAATAATAATAATAATAATAATAATAATAATAATAATAGACTTCATTAAGCTCTGAACCCCAGGACTGGGTGCAGCAGCAGCAGCAGGGCTAGTGTGAGTTTGTAACCCTGCTCAAACTCCTGGCTCCTGATCTTTCAATATTAATAATAATAATACTAGACTTCATTGAGGGGAGCTCTGAACCCCAGGACTGGGTGCAGCAGCAGCAGCAGCAGCAGGGCTAGTGTGAGTTTCTAACCCTGCTCAAACTCCTGGCTCCTGATCATTTCAATATCAATAATAATAATACTAGACTTCATTGAGGGGAGTTCATTTCAAAAACTACAGCTCCCAGCATGCATCTAGATTACACCTGAGAGTGAGGGCTGCTGGGAGCTGTAGTCCTGTTACCTTCAGCACGTAATCCTCTCCAGTCAGGTTGAACTGCTTCCCTCCCAGGGTGAGGCTCACCACAGGAAGAGACGGGATCTTCTTGCAGTCAATCAGGTACTGCCATTGGACAACAAGGAAGGCGGTTAGAGACTCTACCAAGATGGCTGCCGTGAGGCTTCAAGTTCCCTTTCACAATCTAAGACTTTACTCTAGCAAGATGGCTGCCGCTTGGCTTCAAACTGCCTTTCACAGTTTTGAAGACGTTACTCTAGCAAGATGGCAGCCACTTGGCTTCAAACTCCCTTTCACAGTTTTGAAGACTTTACTCTAGCAAGATGGCTGCCATTTGACGTCAAACTTCCATTTACAGTATTGAAGACGTTACTCTAGCAAGATGGCTGCCACTTGGCTTCAAACTCCCATTCACGGTCTCTGAGGCTTTATGCTACCAAGATGACTGCTGCTTCGCTTTTTACCACCCTCCAGCAAGTCTCTAGACTGTGTATCCTTTACCAAGATGGCTGCCATCATTAGACTTGAGAATAATTTAGACTTGAATCTACAGCAGATAGGCTCCTCCCACCTCTCCCATGAAAAGGGGCGTGGCTCCAATCGCTTTCTGCAAGGCTCGTATCTCCTGGGCGGGGCCTGTGATCAGGGAAGTTCCGGAATCCACTATCGCCTGGCAACCGCCCTTGCACAGAGACAGCTGGTTACCCACGGCAACCCTAGATAAAGTCCCAAATAAAACAGTCCATTACAAAGTCATAAGTATTATTATTATTATTATTATTATTACAGGGTTTATGAACAGCTCAGGGCACACAGACACACAGACACACACACAGACACACACACACACAGACACTCACCCATCCAGCTTGATCTGCCAGTACGCCTTGCGGGTCACATTCACATAGTGGAGATCTCCGCTGTGATGCTTCGAGTCGACCCCCCCCAGCAGCAGCTCCCCTCCCAGCTCACCTGCAGAGTCCCTGAAACACACAGCGAGTGAGCTGCCAACCGGCCCTCGCTGGGAGTGACACAGCGTGTGTGTGTGTGTGTGTGTGTGTGTGTGTGTGTGTGTGTCTCCTCTCTCTCATTATCAGTGTGTGTGTGTGTGTGTGTGTGTGTGTGTGTGTGTGTGTGTGTGTGTGTCTCCTCTCTCTCATTATCAGTGTGTGTGTGTGTGTGTGTGTGTGTGTGTGTGTGGCTCCTCTCTCTCATTATCAGTGTGTGTGTGTGTGTGTGTGTGTGGCTCCTCTCTCTCATTATCAGTGTGTGTGTGTGTGTGTGTGTGTGTGTGTGTGTGTGTGGCTCCTCTCTCATTATCAGTGACACTCTGTTTGTGTGTGTGTGTGTGTGTGTGTGTGTGTCTCCTCTCTCTCATTATCAGTGTGTGTGTGTGTGTCTCCTCTCTCTCATTATCAGTGACACTGTGTGTGTGTGTGTGTGTGTGTGTGTGTCTCCTCTCTCTCATTATCAGTGTGTGTGTGTGTGTGTGTGTGTGTGTGTGTGTGTGGCTCCTCTCTCTCATTATCAGTGTGTGTGTGTGTGTGTGTGTGTGTGTGGCTCCTCTCTCTCATTATCAGTGTGTGTGTGTGTGTGTGTGTGTGTGTGTGTGTGTGTGGCTCCTCTCTCTCATTATCAGTGACACTGTGTGTGTGTGTGTGTGTGTGTGTGTGTGTGTGTGTGGGGGTGTCTCCTCTCTCTCATTATCAGTGACACTGTGTGTGTGTGTGTGTGTGTGTGTGTGTGTGTGTGTGTGTGTGTGTGTGTCTCCTCTCTCTCATTATCAGTGACACTGTAGTGTGTGTGTGTGTGTGTGTGTGGCTCCTCTCTCATTATCAGTGACACTGTATGTGTGTGTGTGTCTGTGTGTCTCTGTGTCTGTGTGTGTGTGTGTGTGTGTGTCGGGGGTCTCTCACCTGTTCAGGTAGAATGAGAAGATGTTTTGGGGTAACAGTTTCTGGCTCATGGCGGTGTCGAAGACGGGGGGCGCCCCCTGCACGGAGATGGAGGGGTACCCCAGTCCCAGGATCCCGTCGAAGCGAGCCACCAGGAACGTGATACCCGGCTGCTTCACGGCTTCAGCGAACAGCTGAGAGGAGACTGACAAACCAGCGATCTGAAACCAGAGAACATCAGTGAAACCAGCCATCTGAAACCAGAGAAACCCAGTGAAACCAGCCATCTGAAACCAGAAAACACCAGTGAAACCAGCCACCTGAAACCAGAGCACACCAGTGAAACCAGCCACCTGAAACCAGAGCACACCAGTGAAACCAGCCACCTGAAACCAGAGAACACCAGTGAAACCAGCCACCTGAAACCAGAGCACACCAGTGAAACCAGCCACCTGAAACCAGAGAACACCAGTGAAACCAGCCACCTGAAACCAGAGAACACCAGTGAAACCACCCCCCTGGTCTCTGGAAGCTTCTTTGTTGAAAAGCCTTCGCTGAGCAACTTGTTAATAATAATAACAGATGAAGATTGATTGACAGTCGAAATCTGGGTCTGGTTTACTCACAGTCACAGTGTCCCGACTCAGAAAGCCAGACAGACTGCCCGTCCCGTACTGGATTGAGAACGCGGTCCCATTCTTCACATAGGAGCTGGACTTCCTCGAATCATAGCGATGGTGCACCCCTGTGAAAACAGAGGCACTGAGTGAGGTGCTCCCAACTGTCCCTCCTTATCAGCGACGCTGTGTGTGTCTCTATGCCTCTCTCTCATTAGCAGCGACGCTGTGTGTGTCTCTATGCCTCTCTCTCATTAGCAGTGACGCTGTGTGTGTCTCTATGCCTCTCTCTCATTAGCAGTGACGCTGTGTGTGTCTCTATGCCTCTCTCTCATTAGCAGTGACGCTGTGTGTGTCTCTATGCCTCTCTCTCATTAGCAGCGACGCTGTGTGTGTCTCTATGCCTCTCTCTCATTAGCAGCGACGCTGTGTGTGTCTCTATGCCTCTCTCTCATTAGCAGCGACGCTGTGTGTGTCTCTATGCCTCTCTCTCATTAGCAGTGACGCTGTGTGTGTCTCTATGCCTCTCTCTCATTAGCAGCGACGCTGTGTGTGTCTCTATGCCTCTCTCTCATTAGCAGTGACGCTGTGTGTGTCTCTATGCCTCTCTCTCATTAGCAGCGACGCTGTGTGTGTCTCTATGCCTCTCTCTCATTAGCAGTGACGCTGTGTGTGTCTCTATGCCTCTCTCTCATTAGCAGCGACGCTGTGTGTGTCTCTATGCCTCTCTCTCATTAGCAGTGACGCTGTGTGTGTCTCTATGCCTCTCTCTCATTAGCAGCGACGCTGTGT
The DNA here is from genome assembly GCF_902713425.1 of Acipenser ruthenus. Taxonomy (NCBI): domain Eukaryota; kingdom Metazoa; phylum Chordata; class Actinopteri; order Acipenseriformes; family Acipenseridae; genus Acipenser; species Acipenser ruthenus. The sequence continues at coordinate 47,323 of NW_026708202.1, read as the reverse complement.
GTGTCTCTATGCCTCTCTGTCATTAGCAGTGACGCTGTGTGTGTCTCTATGCCTCTCTCTCATTAGCAGTGACGCTGTGTGTGTCTCTATGCCTCTCTCTCATTAGCAGTGACGCTGTGTGTGTCTCTATGCCTCTCTCTCATTAGCAGCGACGCTGTGTGTGTCTCTATGCCTCTCTCTCATTAGCAGCGACGCTGTGTGTGTCTCTATGCCTCTCTCTCATTAGCAGTGACGCTGTGTGTGTCTCTATGCCTCTCTCTCATTAGCAGTGACGCTGTGTGTGTCTCTATGCCTCTCTCTCATTAGCAGCGACGCTGTGTGTGTCTCTATGCCTCTCTCTCATTAGCAGCGACGCTGTGTGTGTCTCTATGCCTCTCTCTCATTAGCAGTGATGCTGTGTGTGTCTCTATGCCTCTCTCTCAGTATCAGTGATTAAGGGGTGACTCTTACAGCAGGCGAGGTCCAGGAAGGAGCATTTTATCGAGGGAACCCAGAGATTGGATGATCCGGTGTCAAACACGACGGTGAAGTTCTGAGGTGGGGATCCAATTCCGATGAGACCGTAATACTGAGCCTAAAAACACACAGACAGAGAGACGGACACACAAACACACACAGAGACAGACAGCCAGCCAGAGACAGACAGACAGACAGACACACAAACACACACAGAGACAGCCACACACACACAGACAGACAGCCACAGAAACAGACAGACAGACAGACACACAGACAGAGAGACAGACACACACACACAGACAGACAGCCACAGAGACAGACACACACACACACAGACAGACAGCCACAGAGACAGACAGACAGACAGACAGACACACACAGAGACAGACACACACAGACAGACAGACAGACAGACAGACACACAGACAGAGAGACAGACACACACACAGACAGACAGCCACAGAGACAGACAGACACACACACACAGACAGACAGCCACAGAGACAGACAGACAGACAGACAGACAGACAGACACACACAGAGACAGACACACACAGACAGACAGACAGACAGACAGACACACACACAGACAGACAGACAGACACACACACGCAGACACACAGAGACAGACAGCCACAGAGACAGACAGACACACACACACACACACAGAGACACACAGACAGACAGGATCACATTAATAATCACATTAATAGCTGCTGCCCTTCCTTAACTCCCAGTTGTGTTTTTTTTTTTTCCCCCTAAGAATTCCGCCTACGAGGTCACGATGACGTCACAACGGAACGTTCCTTCCCAGAGGTTCCGGAGAACAGTTCTGTTCCGACATAACCACGATGACATCATCAGCATGGCATTTCTCAGCTGAAACACCGACAGAGTCTCAAAACGTCCTCAAATTATGTATTATACATATGTGTGTGATTTTAATAAACTTAAACCTTTTGTGTAAATCCAAAAAATATATATATATTTGTAAATCTATACTTCTATATTTAATTGTATTTTAATCTCTTCATTTATATTAATTTTGTTTAGAAATGGTATATATTGTGTTTGCATTGTTATTACCTGTAATTGAGATTATATATATATATATATTTCTATATTTGGTTTATTTTTTGGTAAGTCGCTTTGGATAAAGGCTAAATAATAATATTATTATTATTCAAGACTCTTGTACTCGCCTACAGATGCCTTGACCAGACTGCACCCAGCTACCTCCAGACCCTCATCTCTCCCTACACCCCCACTCGACCTCTCCGCTCCTCCTGCACTAGAAGACTGGCTCTACCTCCGCTACGCTCCCCTGCCTCCCGAGCCCGCTCCTTCTCCACCCTCGCCCCCGCAGCGGTGGAATGACCTTCCTACAGGTGTCAGGACTGCCCAGTCCCTGACCACATTCCGGCGCCTCCTCAAGACTCACCTCTTCAAACAGCACCTGTAGAACTCCTCTGTTTGTATCCTGGGACACTATCACCCTTCATGTAAATGTGCTTTATTTTGCTCTTATCTGCCCCCTATTTTACTGCATTTAATCCTGTACTTCAGAATACTGTAATCTGCCAAGTGTTTAACCTGTAGTACTTTGTATTTAATCACATCCTGATGTAACTATCACTATTTAATCATATCCTGATGTAACTATCACTATTATCTGCTGTATTATTGAATTGTGGTTTGTCACACTTGAACAAAAGTTATTGTATTTCTTGCTCTTGTTGTATTACTTGTATTGTAACACTTGAAATGTATTTGCTAATGTGCGTGTTTATTTACTGCTGTATTTTAATGACGGTAAAAGCCGTTTTAATATTTCTGTCAAATACAAAATGATCCGTCATGAAACGACAGATCCCTGGCGTCGGGATTATCGGGAAGGTTCAGCGTCGTTCTGACCCGTTTGTTTTTGGTCAGGGTTGAAACGCGTTGAGATCGCTCTGGCACTCACGTCCATGAAGTTCGTGAGTCGTTCTGGGAGAGGCTCGGTGTTGGGGGTCACTGCGGTTCTCGATTCGGGGACCCCCGGCTCCCGGGTCGCGGCTTCACCCCGGGACTGTAGCTCCTGGAGCGTCAGACCGCTGTCCATCAGGGACCGCCGCAGCGTGCGAGTCTTCATTAACGGGACTCTAGAGGACAGAGACACAGAGAGTGAGAGAGAGACAGAGACACAGAGAGAGACACAGACACAGAGAGAGACACAGAGAGACACAGACACAGAGAGACACAGAGAGAGACACAGAGTGAGAGAGAGACAGAGAGAGAGAGAGACAGAGACACAGAGAGAGACACAGACACAGAGAGACACAGAGAGAGACACAGAGTGAGAGAGAGACAGAGAGAGAGAGAGACAGAGACACAGAGAGAGACACAGACACAGAGAGACACAGAGAGAGACACAGACACAGAGAGACACAGAGAGAGACACAGAGAGTGAGAGAGAGACAGAGACACAGAGAGAGACACAGACACAGAGAGAGACACAGAGAGACACAGACACAGAGAGACACAGAGAGAGACACAGAGTGAGAGAGAGACAGAGAGAGAGAGAGACAGAGACACAGAGAGAGACACAGACACAGAGAGACACAGAGAGAGACACAGAGTGAGAGAGAGACAGAGAGAGAGAGAGACAGAGACACAGAGAGAGACACAGACACAGAGAGACACAGAGAGAGACACAGAGTGAGAGAGAGACAGAGAGAGAGAGACACAGACACAGAGAGAGACAGAGACACAGAGAGAGACACAGACACAGAGAGAGACACAGAGAGACACAGAGAGAGACGCAGAGAGTGTCTGCCTGCCACAACCTGAGGGACACCCTGCATACACGACCAGGGGTTACTGGTGATGAGGAGGGAGGGTGGAAAGAGGGAGGGAGGGAGGGAGGGAGGTAGTTATATTGTTCAAAGGGAAGGGGACAATGTTTTTTGTGTTTGTTATGTTCTGTAATTGTATTTCTGTTTTATTATTTCTGTTTTGTATTATAAAAGCTTTGGCAATACCTGAGCGCTCTCGTCATGCCAATAAAGCATTTTTGAATTTGAATTTGAATTTGAGAGACAGAGAGAGACAGAGAGCGAGACACAGACACAGAGAGAGACAGAGAGAGACACAGAGAGACACACAGAGAGAGACAGACACAGAGAGAGACACAGACAGAGACACAGAGAGACAGAGAGACACACAGAGAGAGACACAGACACAGAGAGAGACAGAGAGACACAGAGAGAGAGACAGAGAGACACATAGAGAGACACACAGACACAGAGAGACAGAGAGAGAGAGACAGAGACACACAGAGAGACAGAGAGACGCAGACACAGAGAGAGAGACAGAGAGACACACAGAGAGAGACAGACACAGAGAGACAGAGACAGAGAGACACAGAGAGAGACAGACACAGAGAGACAGAGAGACACACAGAGAGAGACACAGACACAGAGAGACAGAGAGACGCAGACACAGAGAGAGACAGAGAGACACACAGAGAGACACAGACACAGAGAGACAGAGAGAGAGAGACACACAGAGACACAGACAGAGAGAGACACACACACACACACAGAGACACAGACAGAGAGAGACACACAAAGAGAGACACAGACACAGAGAGAGACAGAGAGACACACAGAGAGACACAGACACAGAGAGACAGAGAGAGAGAGACACACAGAGACACAGACAGAGAGAGACACACACACACACACAGAGACACAGACAGAGAGAGACACACAAAGAGAGACACAGACACAGAGAGACAGAGAGAGAGACACACAGAGACACAGACAGAGAGAGACACACACACACACACAGAGACACAGACAGAGAGAGACACACAAAGAGAGACACAGACACAGAGAGACAGAGAGAGAGAGACACACAGAGACACAGACAGAGAGAGACACACACACACAGAGACACAGACAGAGAGAGACACACAAAGAGAGACACAGACACAGAGAGAGACAGAGAGACACACAGAGAGACACAGACACAGAGAGACAGAGAGAGAGAGACACACAGAGACACAGACAGAGAGAGACACACACACACACACAGAGACACAGACAGAGAGAGACACACAAAGAGAGACACAGACACAGAGAGACAGAGAGAGAGAGACACACAGAGACACAGACAGAGAGAGACACACACACACACAGAGACACAGACAGAGAGAGACACACAAAGAGAGACCCAGACACAGAGAGACAGAGAGAGAGAGACACACAGAGACACAGACAGAGAGAGACACACACACACACAGAGACACAGACAGAGAGAGACACACAAAGAGAGACACAGACACAGAGAGACAGAGAGAGAGAGACACACAGAGACAC
>NW_026708202.1:35000-37500 GCF_902713425.1 Acipenser ruthenus | reverse complement strand
CATAGGGAAGCATTGTAAAGCACAGAGAGGTCTGGTAAAGCATAGGGAAGCATTGTAAAGCACAGAGAGGTCTGGTAAAGCATAGGGAAGCATTGTAAAGCACAGAGAGGTATGGTAAAGCATAGGGAAGCATTGTAAAGCACAGAGAGGTCTGGTAAAGCATAGGGAAGCATTGTAAAGCACAGAGAGGTGTGGTAAAGCATAGGGAAGCATTGTAAAGCACAGAGAGGTCTGGTAAAGCATAGGGAAGCATTGTAAAGCACAGAGAGGTCTGGTAAAGCATAGGGAAGCATTGTAAAGCACAGAGAGGTCTGGTAAAGCATAGGGAAGCATTGTAAAGCACAGAGAGGTGTGGTAAAGCACAGGGAAGCATTGTAAAGCACAGAGAGGTCTGGTAAAGCATAGGGAAGCTTTGTAAAGCACAGAGAGGTCTGGTAAAGCATAGGGAAGCATTGTAAAGCACAGAGAGGTCTGGTAAAGCATAGGGAAGCATTGTAAAGCACAGAGAGGTCTGGTAAAGCATAGGGAAGCATTGTAAAGCACAGAGAGGTGTGGTAAAGCATAGGGAAGCATTGTAAAGCACAGAGAGGTCTGGTAAAGCATAGGGAAGCATTGTAAAGCACAGAGAGGTCTGGTAAAGCATAGGGAAGCATTGTAAAGCACAGAGAGGTCTGGTAAAGCATAGGGAAGCATTGTAAAGCACAGAGAGGTCTGGTAAAGCATTTTAAAAAACACACGATAAACTAACCCTTATAAAAGTGTCCCATAGTAAAATCATCGTGTAAATTTAGTGAGGAGAAAAAATAGGTTTTTATTATTGGTTTTGTAAAAGGTTCAATAAATAAAAAATTAAAAAATGCAACTCGATTATTATATTTATGAGTTCTCGACGGAGGAAAAAAATGACACGGCAGCGCCTCCATTGCTCAGCTGACCTATCAATCAATTCAGTCTCCTAGCTACGGTGGGTGGGTAGGCGGGGTTAAGCGACAGAGGCGGGCTGTCATTGGTTTCTCAAACTCCGACTGCGCTGTCGGTAGTGGCGGGGTGAAGGGAGGAGCGATGATCAAACTGGCGCGTCACCAAGAACGGCGCGACTTGTGATTGGCCGAACCGCTCCGGTGCCTGGGCAGCTCAGTTTGTGATTGGAGCTTGGCTTTGTCGGTCAGCCGCCGAGTTCCAATCGATATGTCCAATCGGGTAGCGGTGGTAGGCGGGGTTAGGGTCCTGTGGTATCAGATTGCTTTCACTGTAGGGTGAAAAATTCTGGGCCCCCGTTTAAAATATAGAAATATGTTTTAAATCCGGGATCGCTTATCGGAGAAAAAGGGACGAGATAAAAGTAACGAAAACGAAAGAGCGATCGATTAGAATCCGATATCGGGTTTCGATATCGATATCGGAGGGTCGCTAAAACTAATATTCTCGCAGGGGCTGAATTATTCAAACCCTAGTCATCGTCAATTGTGATCTTCATCATCACGGAGAAATAATACATTAAAAAAACGATTACTGTAGCGATTTTTTTTTTCTCAAGTAAGGAGGTAAGTGAATCAGCCCCGAAATCGATCTTAAATATGTCATGCAGATGAAATTTAAATAAAACTCCGCACTACAGGTTACAACAAAGGCGTGGCGTTTGTAAACAAAGGGGAAAATAACACACATTTTCTACCGATTAATCGATCGTGCGCGGCGAGTTATTTTCTGTGTTCTAATTTGGAACGCGTTTTAGAATTCAGGAAACCAAAACAACTCGCTGTAGCAAAGAAAAGTCGATTAATCGCTCTAAATATGGGGGAAAAAACACAGGCGTTGTTTTGTTTACACGATAGCGTGTGTTGTGAGGGAGGTTGGATGAAAATGGCGGTTATTAAATAGCGATAATAATAATAATTTAACATTGAAAGAGATCGCTTGACGCGACCGGTCTGATAAAACCGTACAGACAGACGTTTTAAAAACCAAAACATAAAACCAGACGTATATATTGTGAAATATATCGGCGGTTTTATTCTGTTGATTGATATCAGTGACCGGATAGTTTTAACGTTACTGTATCGACGATATAAATACGTTATGTCGACGATATTTGATTTTGTAACAACGCTTGTTGTGTGTGAGTCCCGGTGAATGAAACACACTTTTAAAAACGCAGACATTATCGGTACACGACGCATTTATAAAATAATATATATATATATATATATATTATTAAACTCTGCAGTAACCGATTTAGAGAAGGGGTTTAGTTTCGAGAGATCCTGAAAAAGCGATGACGTTGTTCTTAAAAAATGGTATTTAAAAAAAGCCAACTGTGCTGTGAAAAAAACGATACAAAACCGCGCAATTCAAATAATACACACTAGGGGCTAAAATACCGCTCAGATTTATGATGTGACGGTATCTACATATAGGATAGTATTCTCTGAGATCATCCCAAACTTACACCGTAGCCTGAGATTATAATATCTATCTGTCTGTATCTGTGTCTATCTAT
>NW_026708202.1:25000-30000 GCF_902713425.1 Acipenser ruthenus | reverse complement strand
AATGCTTCCCTATGCTTTACCAGACCTCTCTGTGCTTTACAATGCTTCCCTGTGCTTTACCAGACCTCTCTGTGCTTTACAATGCTTCCCTATGCTTTACCAGACCTCTCTGTGCTTTACAATGCTTCCCTATGCTTTACCAGACCTCTCTGTGCTTTACAATGCTTCCCTATGCTTTACCAGACCTCTCTGTGCTTTACAATGCTTCCCTATGCTTTACCAGACCTCTCTGTGCTTTACAATGCTTCCCTATGCTTTACCAGACCTCTCTGTGCTTTACAATGCTTCCCTATGCTTTACCAGACCTCTCTGTGCTTTACAATGCTTCCCTATGCTTTACCAGACCTCTCTGTGCTTTACAATGCTTCCCTATGCTTTACCAGACCTCTCTGTGCTTTACAATGCTTCCCTATGCTTTACCAGACCTCTCTGTGCTTTACAATGCTTCCCTATGCTTTACCAGACCTCTCTGTGCTTTACAATGCTTCCCTATGCTTTACCAGACCTCTCTGTGCTTTACAATGCTTCCCTATGCTTTACCAGACCTCTCTGTGCTTTACAATGCTTCCCTATGCTTTACCAGACCTCTCTGTGCTTTACAATGCTTCCCTATGCTTTACCAGTCCTCTCTGTGCTTTACAATGCTTCCCTATGCTTTACCAGACCTCTCTGTGCTTTACAATGCTTCCCTATGCTTTACCAGACCTCTCTGTGCTTTACAATGCTTCCCTATGCTTTACCAGACCTCTCTGTGCTTTACAATGCTTCCCTATGCTTTACCAGACCTCTCTGTGCTTTACAATGCTTCCCTATGCTTTACCAGACCTCTCTGTGCTTTACAATGCTTCCCTATGCTTTACCACACCTCTCTGTGCTTTACAATGCTTCCCTATGCTTTACCAGACCTCTCTGTGCTTTACAATGCTTCCCTATGCTTTACCAGACCTCTCTGTGCTTTACAATGCTTCCCTGTGCTTTCCCATGGGGGTGTGTGTGTTTTTCAGGTATGTTTCCTGTGCCTCTAATGAAGAGGAGCACAACCTCACAGTGTTTCAGCTCCGTGGTCGGATTTATTACCGGGTCTCTCAGCCCATCGAGGTGGGGAGTGAGCTGCTGGTGTGGATCGGAGAGGAATACGCTCGCATACTGGGGCTCAACCTGGGTGAGAGGGAGACACAGAGACACGCAGAGACAAAGAGACAGACAGGGAGACACAGAGAGACAGATCTACTGAGAGAGACGCTGAGACAGACACATGTTTGGTGCGGCATAATATATAAAACTAATGTCTCTCCTCTTTCCTCTCTCCCATCCCTCTCTCTTTCCCTCCCTCTCTCTCCTCTCCTCTCTCTCTCTTCCTCCTTCCTTCTCCCTCCCTCCCTCTCTCCTCTCCCCTCTCCTCTCCCCTCTCTCCTCTCCTCTCTCCTCTCTCCTCTCTCTCCTCTCTCCTCTCTCCCTCCCTCCTCTCTCCTCTCTCCCTCCCTCTCTCTCCCCTCCTCTCTCTCCCCTCCTCTCTCTCCCCTCCTCTCTCCCCTCTCTCTCTCCCCTCTGTCTCTCTCTCCTCTCTCCCTCTCTCCTCTCTCTCCCTCTCTTCCTCTCTCTCTCCCTCCCTCCCTCCCTCTCTCCCTCCCTCCCTCCCTCTCTCCCTCTCTCCCTCCCTCTCTCCCTCCCTCTCTTCCTCTCTCTCCTCTCCTCTCTCTCTCCTCTCTCCCTCTCTCCCTCTCTTCTCTCCCTCCCTCTCTCCCTCCCTCTCTCCCTCTCCCTCTCTCAGGCCAGCATTTCAAATACGAATTCGGTGAGAAGGAGCTGCTGATGAAACTCTTTCAAGACCTGCAAGTGAAGCCCCTCCCCCCTCCCCCTCCCCCTCTCACCGCCGCCCCCAAGACCCAGCCCCCCCCCAGCAGCCCCCCCGACCACACCCCCAACCAGTACAGCAAAATGGTTTCCACCATCATCCAAGCGCAGAAAGCCAGCTACCAAACCGGCAACGCCACTGAGGTCAACGCAACAGGGGGCAACGCGGGGTACCCCTTTTTAGAAGGCACCCAGAATTTGGTCAGCCTGGGTCGAGCCCAGAGCCGGTACTGGACCTTTTTCGGGTTTCGGGGCGACTCGTACGGGCGGATCATGGACAAAACGAAGATCATCTGCAAGCTGTGTGCGGTCCTGCTGTCTTACAGCGGGAACACCACCAATCTGCGACAGCATCTGATCTACAAGCACCGGGCTGAGTATAACCAGCTCGTGGGGGCCCAATCTGCCTTGCCCCCCCCTCCCAAAAAGCCCTCGGACCCCCCTCTCCCGCCCCCGGCCTCCGTCCCGAACGGGACGCCTCCCAAACCCGCGGGCTTGAACCGTGTGACCCGAGCAGTGGCAGAGTTTCTGGTGCGGGACCTCCTGCCTCCGGAGACGGTCCAAGGGGAGGGTTTCCTGCTGATGATGTCAGCGCTGGACCCCGCCTACCAGGTCCCCCGACCCCGCGGTCTCCTGCGGGAGGCGCACTCGCGCGCCCGCCTGGGGCAGCTCCGCGATCTGGAGGCGGGTTCCGCGGGGGGTTGCGCCCTGAGCTTGGATTTCTGGGAGCACCGAGAGGGCGGTTCTTACCTGACCCTGCTGGCTCACTTCGTGGACGACTCCTTCCGCTTCCACAACCTGGTCCTGTGCTCGCGCCCGTCCGGCCGCGGGGCCCGGCTCAGGGAGAGGGCCGGGGAGTGGGGGGTGGGGAGCCCCAGTTTCGTGGTGCACGGTTCTGGTGTGAGAGTCGCCCCGTTGTCGGTGTTGCCTGTCGGGTGGCGTGGGGTGCCCTGTGCGGGGCAGGTGTTCAGGGGGTGCGTGGAGGGGGTCCTGGCCCGGGAGGACGTCTCCAGGGCGATGAGGAGGGCGAGGGTCATGGCTCAGCGGCTGCTCTCGTCTCCCGTCGAAGCCACGCGGTTCAGAGGGAGGGAGCCTTTCCTGAGGGGGAAGCTGAGGTGAGTGTCTCTCTCTCTTCCTCTCTCTCCTCTCCTCTCTCTCCTCTCCTCTACTCTCTCATCCACTCTCTTCTCCCCTCTCTCCTCTCTCTTTCCTCTCTCTCATCCACTCTCCTCTCTCTCCTCTCTCCTCTCTCTCCTCTCTCCCCTCTCCTCTCTCTCTCTCCTCTTTCCTCTCTCCTCTCCCCTCTCTCCTCTCTCCTCTCTCCTCTCTCTCCCCTCTCCTCTCTCCTCTCTCTCCTCTCTCCTCTCCTCTCCTCTCTCTCCTCTTTCCTCTCTCCCTTCTCTCCTCTCTCTCCCTCCTCTCCCCTCTCCTCTCTCTCCTCTTTCCTCTCTCTCCTCTCCTCTCTCCTCTCTCCTCTCTCCTCTCTCTCCTCTCTCCCCTCCTCTTTCTCTCCTCTCTCCCCTCTTCTTTCTCTCCTTTCTCTCTCCCTTTCTTTCTCGCTCTCTGCCTCTCTAAAAATGACTATAGATTTTGTTGTTTTGTATTGTGTGTGTCTCTATGCCCTAACCCTCCCCTTTCCTCTGTGTGTGTGTCTGTCTGTCTGTCTGTGTGTCTAGATTTGATTGTATTCTATAACTGCTATTGTGATGTTGTGTAACAACTGTTTCCCTAATAGTAATTATATATCTGTCTGTATCTGTCTTTCTGTCTCTATCTATGTCTGTCTGTCTGTCTGTATCTATCTTTCTGTCTATTTCTCTCTCTGTTTATCTATCTGTCTGTATCTGTGTGTGTGTGTGTGTGTTTCCAGGACTCTCTCTCTCTCTATTTATCTATCTGTCTGTATCTGTGTCTGTTTCCAGGTCTCTCTCTCTCGAGGGCGCTCAGTGGCACAGCATCCAGGCTCTCGCTCAGTGCCTCTCGGAGCACCGGCTCCTGCTGTCCAGCCTGAGGGAGGTAGGGGGCGCCGGCGAGCAGCAGCAGAAGGAAGAGGAGGAGGAGGAGGAGGAGGAGGAGGAGGAGGAGGGGGGCTGTGGCTTGGATTCCCAGGACTGGGACCTCCTGCGTGACCTGGGGGACGTCCTGAAGCCCCTGGCGGTCGCTTCGGCCACACTGGCAGCTGACCGCTTCTCCAGCCTGTCCCTGGTCAAGCCCCTGCTGACCAGCCTGGTCTACAAACACCTGGCCCCGGCCGACTCGGACTCCCAGTTCACCTCAGAGGTGAAAGCCTCTCTCCGGGAGGGGCTGGCCGGCTCCTACAGCGACCCCCAGGTCAACCAGACCCTGAACCTGGCCTGCGCCCTCGACCCCAGGTTCAGGGGGCTGGATTTCCTCAGCCAGGCGGACCGAGTGGAGACCTTTCACCTCCTGAAGAGAGAGGCGTCCCAGCTGGCAGAGGGTCCGGACGGCGCGGCCCTGTCCTGCCCGAAGGAACGAGACGGGGGAGGAGAAATCCGGGACAGGAGGTCGGAGACGGACCCCCCGCCGGCTCCGAAAAAAGCCAAGCCCTCCGGCTCCGGGATCGAGTTTCTCCTCGGGGATCTGTGCAGCGTCCGGAGCAGCTCGGCGGGCTCAGCGCGCCAGCAAGCCGAGCAGGAGATCGGCAGTTTTCAGACCAGCGAGGCTTCCTCCCTCTGCCAGGAGCCTCTGAACTGGTGGAAAGTCCATCGGTCCCAGTATCCCTTGCTGGCCAGGGCGGCAAGGAAGTTCCTGGCCGTCCCAGCGACCGCCGTCCCAGCGGATTGGGTGTTCACGGACAAAGGGGGCGGGGTCTACCGGAAGAGGGCGGGGCTGTCTCCAGAAGACGTCGACTTGATGGTTTTCCTGCACGGCAACAATTATGTCGAATTTCATGGCGATAGTAATAATAATAATAATAATAATAATAATAATACTGTTAATAATGTCAATAGCACCAAGAAGGACTGAAATGAACTTTTAAAATCCATTCTCTCGCCTCTTATTAGCTTTATTAACAGGATCACTGACCCCTCCCTTTAAAGGAGCGCTGACCATCTTTAAAATCCATTCTCTCACCTCTTATCAGCTTTATTAACAGGATCGCTGACCCCTCCCTTTAAAGGAGC
>NW_026708202.1:7500-15000 GCF_902713425.1 Acipenser ruthenus | reverse complement strand
TGGCCAAAGAGTTTTGCATCATCCCCCTCTATACATATATAGAATGAACTCCCTCAGCTTCGTAGAGTCCAATGAAAGCCGAGTCCAAAGAAAGTAGTTTCTTTGATCACATGATGTTTAATAAAATCTCAAATTATGTTCATATAGTTTTTTCTTCTTTTATTTACGTCACAAAGGTGATGCAAAACTTTTGGCCCGAGCTGTAGTGTGTGAGTTTATCCACCAGGGGGCAGGATCTGACCAGAAATAATTCAGAACAAACTGTAGATAGATAGATAGACAGATAAGATACATTCTGAGATATTTAGCTACACAGATGGCTCAGTGGGAAGAGGACTGGGAGGTGGGAGACTTGGGTTCCGTCACCTCAAAGGTTGATGTCTCTGAAGTCGGTTGGCGTTGTTGATCTCTCCACCTCCTCCTCCTCCGTCGCCTCGTTTTTCCCTTCCCTCTCTCCTCTCCGCCTCTCTCCGTTTCCTATTCTCTCGCTCAGCACGGCTTCTATCAGCCCGGAGCACAAAAGCAGGATCTCCTGAATTGTGAAAGTGAGGAAGGGACTGGATAAACTAACACAGACACCAAGAAGAAGGGATTATATTGTAGCGTCAAAACTGAACAGGATTGTGGGGCTCTGTCTGTCTGTCTGTGTGTCTGTCTGTCTGCAGCTTTAATGAAGCTAAACTCTTTTCAGAATGTAGTAAACTAACACAGACACCAAGAAGAAGGGATTATATTGTAGCGTCAAAACTGAACAGGATTGTGGAGCTCTGTCTGTCTGTCTGTCTGCAGCTTTAATGAAACTAAAATGCAAAACATCTAAATTAATTGTTTAATAAAATTAACACACTTACCGGGTCTGTGTTAATTAGACAGGCAAGTTGAATGGACAGCCCCAGCTCGTTTGAAGGACCCCTTTTACAGGCCAACCCCTTTAGGGCGGAGCTTAGGCAGGAGGCGGCGATAATCGAAGGGGGCGTGGCCAGGAAGGTGATGTCACTGACGCAGAGGGTGATGAGCGTCTGGCAATGTTTTCTTATTAAATCTCCATACTGATCCTCTCCGTCCGCGGAGAGACCTACAGCAGACAGGAAGTGAGGTAGGAAGTCCTGCGGGGTCACCGCGGCAACGTCCCATCCCAGTTTAGTGAGGACCATTCGCTCCATGTCCTGAGAAAACAAAACAACAAAACAAGTTTGAAATCTTACAAACCAGAAGAGACTGAGAGAGAAAGTCAAGTTAGCAGAGAAACGTTTTAATGCCTTCATCATCCAGAAACTCCAAACCAGAAGAGACCGAGAGAGAAAGTCAAGTTAGCAGAGAAACGTTTTAATGCCTTCGTCATCCAGAACTTCACTGGATCAGAAACTCCAAACCAGAAGAGACCGAGAGAGAAAGTCAAGTTAGCAGAGAAACGTTTTAATGCCTTCGTCATCCAGAACTTCACTGGATCAGAAACTCCAAACCAGAAGAGACCGAGAGAGAAAGTCAAGTTAGCAGAGAAACGTTTTAATGCCTTCGTCATCCAGAACTTCACTGGATCAGAAACTCCAAACCAGAAGAGACTGAGAGAGAAAGTCAAGTTAGCAGAGAAACGTTTTAATGCCTTCGTCATCCAGAACTTCTCTGGATCAGAAACTCCAAACCAGAAGAGACTGAGAGAGAAAGTCAAGTTAGCAGAGAAACGTTTTAATGCCTTCGTCATCCAGAACTTCACTGGATCAGAAACTCCAAACCAGAAGAGACTGAGAGAGAAAGTCAAGTTAGCAGAGAATCGTTTTAATGCCTTCGTCATCCAGAACTTCACTGGATCAGAAACTCCAAACCAGAAGAGACTGAGAGAGAAAGTCAAGTTAGCAGAGAAACGTTTTAATGCCTTCGTCATCCAGAACTTCACTGGATCAGAAACTCCAAACCAGAAGAGACTGAGAGAGAAAGTCAAGTTAGCAGAGAAACGTTTCAATGCCTTCGTCATCCAGAACTTCACTGGATCAGAAACTCCAAACCAGAAGAGACAGAGAGAGAATCAACTGGATATATTAACTGATTATAAATCACAGTGTCTAAAACACAGTAAATGCCATTATCCATTTGAATTATACAGGGCTGGGAATCAGACTCCTGTCGCACAGCAGTGTGATCCAGTCCAGGTTTTACTGCTACCAGCTTGATCAGCCCCCAGTGTGTCTAGCTAACAAGCTCAGGGTGTGTCTGATTATTAAACTCAGTGAAACCAGGACTGGATCACACTGCTGTGGAATAGGAGTCTGAGTCCCAGCCCTGTGATTTCCTCTGTTCAATACAATCTAATACAGAGATCCGCGGACTTACCCGGAGGTCGTGCGCGGTGAAGGCGCGGTCGGAGTAGCGGGACAGGCTGTCGGCGGGGAGCGCTTCGCTCTGCCGGAGTTTGGAGGCGAGGAAGAGGCACGCCGCTCCGAGGAGCTGCAGCCGGGACTTCTGCATCGGAACCAGAGAGAGGACCCGGTCCAAAAGACTGAGCGCCAACGCGAAGACTTCCTCCGAGCAAGCGTGCTCGCAACACAGCTACAGGAGGCATCATAAGAGCGATGTTAATAATAATAATAATAATAATAATAATAATAATAATAATAATAATAATAATAATAATAATAATAATAATAATACAAAATGAACTACACAATTAGTTATAATTCCGAGTAACAAAAAACCATTTTAAAAAACTACACTTCCCAGCATGCCTGTGCACTGGGGCTGATGCTAGAGGCTCACGGGAGTTGTAGTTGATTTCGCACAGCGTCACACAGATCTCTTGCTCTACCGCTCCGACTACACTTCCCAGCACGCCTCTGCACCGGGGCTGACGCTAGAGGCTCACGGGAGTTGTAGTTGATTTTCCCCGCAGTTGCTTGAGCTCAGCACCTCGATGCTGGATACTCAGCTTGATGCGCTCCCACTGTGCCACTGGGAGACGATGACGTGATCCGAACTGGCTGCAGCCCAGTATTACTCACACTCAGTGTAAACTAGACTGTGTTTAAACATGAATCTTTCATTGTAACTCTGAGCTGCCCTGTGGCACCTGTGCGAGTCGCCTGGGATAGAATAGTCATCATTTCTCACCTCCAGGAGCCAGCTCGCCAGCACGCCTCTCATCGGCGGCTGTACGCCGGTCTGCACCTCGCTGAAGTACAGCGGGGACGGCAGGTAGCGCTCTTCGGTCCGGAGAAGCGAGTCCAGAGCCCGCCGGCCGCTGAGAGCCGGGTCGAGCGGGGCTCGGAGAGTCAGCCGGTCCGATTCACAGCACCACAGAACCGAGTCCATACTGAGCCGAAAGGGACCCAGAGAGAGAGAGAGAGAGAGAGAGAGAGAGAGAGAGAGAGGAGAGGAGAGGAGAGAGAGGAGAGAGTGAAGAGTTGAGAGAGAGTGGAGAGGAGAGAAAGAGAGAGGAGAGAGAGGAGAGAGGAGAGAGAGGAGAGAGGAGAGAGAGAGAAGAGAGAGAGTCTCTGTGTCTATATCGATGTACAAAAAGAGTATTTTGGCGTGTTTGTGTGTTTTATTAATAAGTATGCCAGCGCATCAGGTGTCTGTGTCTCTGTCCGTGTCCGTGTCCGTGTCCGTGTCCGTGTCTGTGTCTGTGTCTGTGTCTGTGTGCTTGCTATCCTACAGCGAATCTAATTCATTGTCCAAAACTTTCTCGTTTTATACCGCACAGACTCCTCCCCCTGCGCCCCTATTGGCTACAGAAAGTGTGCCTGGGATTCTAGAATCGTAACGATCAAAGATATGTTAATGAGTATCGTCTTCCACGTCATTTACAGATTCCTAGTGCAAGGACTATGCAACTAGTATAAAACTATAATTATATTATAAAGACATTTCAGAGGACCGGATCGCATCAATATCAGGGTCTAGCGCTGTATATTATAAAGACATTTCAGAGGGCTGGATCGCATTGATATCAGGGTCTAGCGCTGTATATTATAAAGACATTTCAGAGGGCTGGATCACATCAATATCAGGGTCTAGCCCTGTATATTATAAAGACATTTCAGAGGGCTGGATCGCATCAATATCAGGGTCTAGCGCTGTATATTATAAAGACATTTCAGAGGGCTGGATCGCATCAATATCAGGGTCTAGCGCTGTATATTATAAAGACATTTCAGAGGGCTGGATCGCATCAATATCAGGGTCTAGCGCTGTATATTATAAAGACATTTCAGAGGGCTGGATCGCATCAATATCAGGGTCTAGCGCTGTATATTATAAAGACATTTCAGAGGGCTGGATCGCATCGATATCAGGTCTAGCGCTGTATATTATAAAGACATTTCAGAGGGCTGGATCGCATCGATATCAGGGTCTAGCGCTGTATATTATAAAGACATTTCAGAGGGCTGGATCGCATCAATATCAGTGTCTAGCGCTGTATATTATAAAGACATTTCAGAGGGCTGGATCGCATCAATATCAGGGTCTAGTGCTGTATATTATAAAGACATTTCAGAGGGCTGGATCGCATCAATATCAGGGTCTAGTGCTATATATTATAAAGACATTACATTTTAATCACAGGGAGAGGAGAGAAGAGAGGATAGGAGAGGATATGAGAGGAGAGAGCAGAGAGGAGAGAGGAGAGAAAAGAAGAGAGAGGAGAAAGGAGAGAGACTATGAATATGTTAAACAAAGACTGTGGAAAACTTGAGGGAGAGAGAGAAAAGGAGGGAGGGAGGGAGGGAGGGAGATGTAAAATAGGGTGAATTAAACACATGAATGCCGATGTATTTGTTTAAAGAGAAGGAGACACAATGGATGAGTTTGAAAAGACACGAGAGAACTCTCAAAGTTAGAGGGGGGAGAGAGGGGGGGGGTCAGCAAGAACAGATTGCCGTGAAAAGAGAGGGGAGGAGGAGAGGAGAGGAGGCAGAGCTTGAACTTTAACCCCCCAGGGACGAGAGAGGAGAGGGGGCAACGCGATTCAGACAGACCCCCTGAGTTTCAATAGCCATAGTTTTATATATTATACAGCAACACCAAACACGATTCAGACAGTCCCTCTGAGTTTCAATAGCCATAGTTTTATATATTATACAGCAACACCAAACACGATTCAGACAGTCCCCCTGAGTTTCAATAGCCATAGTTTTATATATTATACAGCAACACCAAACACGATTCAGACAGCCCCCCTGAGTTTCAATAGCCATAGTTTTCTATATTATAGAGTGATTGCCCTATACTTGTGCTACCATTGCCCCTCAGTGTAATACAGAACCAGTATTGCATTGCCATTGCAGAGCCCCTGTCTGTCTGTCTGTCTGTCTGTCTGTCTGTCTGTATTGAAGTTTGGAAAGGGGCGCTAGCAAACCTCCCAAATTTTCTGCCCCATTTCCCCTGACATGAATGGGGCGGTCCCAGACGGGAATGGGACAATTTGGAGACAATAAGCCCACCTGTTGGGGAGATGGGGCGAGGCAGAAGGAATGGGGGAAGCAGCTGGTTTTCAGAAAGAGAAACAGTTCTGATGAGAGTGTAATGAATATTGAATTAAATACAAACAGCACAGATACTGAGACTCACTCACACACACACTGAGACACACTGAGACACACTGAGACACACACTGAGACACACTGAGACACACTGAGACACACACTGAGACACACACTGATAAAGATACACTGACACACACACACTTACACACACACACCGAGACAGACATTCAGATACACACACACACACAGAGAGACACAGAGACACACAGATACACTCACACGCACAGACACTGAGACACACAGATACACTCACACACACAGACACTGAGACACACAGATACACTCACACACACAGACACTGAGACACACAGATACACTCACACACACAGACACAGATACACTCACACACACAGACACTGAGACACACAGATACACTCACACACACAGACACAGATACACTCACACACACAGACACTGAGACACACAGATACACTCACACACACAGACACAGTTACACTCACACAGACACAGACACTGAGACACACAGATACTCACACAGACACACACACACAGACACTGAGACACACAGATACTCAGAGACACACACACACGCACAGACACTGAGACACACAGATACTCAGAGACACACACACACACAGACACTGAGACACACAGATACTCAGAGACACACACACACGCACAGACACTGAGACACACAGATACTCAGAGACACACACACAGACACTGAAACACACAGATACTCACACAGAGACACACACACACAGACACTGAGACACACAGATACTCACAGAGGCACACACAGACACTGAGACACAGACACTGAGACACACAGATACACTCACATACAGATACACTCACAGACACTGAGACACACAGATACTCACACAGACACACAGACACTGAGAAACACAGATACTCACACAGACACACAGATACCCACACATACAGATACACACACAGACACTGAGACACAGACACTGAGATACACAGATACTCACACAGACACACAGATACACTCACATACAGATACACTCACAGACACTGAGACACACAGATACTCACACAGACACACAGACACTGAGAAACACAGATACTCACACAGACACACAGATACCCACACATACAGATACACACACAGACACTGAGACACAGACACTGAGACACAGACACTGAGACACAGACACTGAGACACACACACTGAGACACACAGATACTTGACAGTGGAGCGTTCCTATAGTCTAAACTCTATATAAAGTTTCACCTAGAATTTTAGGATTGAGACATAAATAATATATATATATATATATATAATCAAATATTAAACTCTATGAACATCGTCATATCACTGATAACGATATCGCTGATAAAACGCCACACTGTAAGCTAAACGACACGTCTGTGTCCTAAAATAGAAACGTTCTGTCCCTAAACGGCGGTGTTTATTACGTCATCAGGAGCAACGCAGGAGTTGAATCATTTCTAACTCTAAATAATTCTTCAAAGTTATGCGATTAATAATCTGTTAGGCATAATGATTTGGATTTTTTTTTAAAAAACAGCCCGGTTTTAAACGTGATACAAACCCTAAACCCGTCCAAGACTTTACAAAACAAACATCAGAGGGAATTTAAAAATCTTAAAAAGCGTTTAGAATTGTGACGTGTTTGAAAACGTGTGACGCGTTTTCAAGTTCTGGCAGTCTACCGGAAGCCCTAATATCAGTCCAGAAGTATTTTTAGGGTTAGATTTCTGAAATGGGACGTTTTTCAATGAAGTGAAGCTTCTGGAAAAGTTTCTGGTCAGAGCTGTCGGTGATGTATCGTTATAGAGGTCTGATACACACACCCACTGACCTGAACTGACCCTTCCGTGACCCCTAGAAATGACCTGGCCATGCTGGTGCCTTTTTAAAAAAAATATATATATATAAATTTTATTTATTTATAGGTTACTCTTTTTTTTCCGAACAGCCATTGAGTTTATTATTTTGTTATTTATTTAT
>NW_026708202.1:0-2500 GCF_902713425.1 Acipenser ruthenus | reverse complement strand
CTGAAGACACTGAGAGAGACTTCTAGTCGTTAGTCATTGAATTCACACTGAAGACCCTGAGAAAGACTTCTAGTCATTGAATTCACACTGAAGACCCTGAGAAAGACTTCTAGTCGTTAGTCACTGAATTCACACTGAAGACACTGAGAAAGACTTCTAGTCGTTAGTCATTGAATTCACACTGAAGACCCTGAGAAAGACTTCTAGTCGTTAGTCACTGAATTCACACTGAAGACACTGAGAAAGACTTCTAGTCGTTAGTCATTGAATTCACACTGAAGACGCTGAGAAAGACTTCTAGTCGTTAGTCATTGAATTCAACACTGAAGACACTGAGAAAGACTTCTAGTCGTTAGTCATTGAATTCACACTGAAGACCCTGAGAAAGACTTCTAGTCGTTAGTCATTGAATTCACACTGAAGACCCTGAGAAAAGACTTCTAGTCGTTAGTCATTGAATTCACACTGAAGACCCTGAGAAAGACTTCTAGTCGTTAGTCATTGAATTCACACTGAAGACACTGAGAAAGACTTCTAGTCGTTAGTCATTGAATTCACACTGAAGACCCTGAGAAAGACTTCTAGTCGTTAGTCATTGAATTCACACTGAAGACCCTGAGAAAGACTTCTAGTCGTTAGTCATTGAATTCACACTGAAGACCCTGAGAAAGACTTCTAGTCGTTAGTCATTGAATTCACACTGAAGACCCTGAGAAAGACTTCTAGTCGTTAGTCATTGAATTCACACTGAAGACCCTGAGAAAGACTTCTAGTCGTTAGTCATTGAATTCACACTGAAGACACAGAGAAAGACTTCTAGTCGTTAGTCATTGAATTCACACTGAAGACATTTTTCTCCAAATGCATGGAGGGGTGGGGGGGGTGGGGGGTAGGGGGTAGGGGGGGGTTGCAAGTATGTTGTTTTTTAGACACTGAATATGAGCCTCGTTTTCAACCGCGTGGAGTTCTTAAGAGAGAGAGGAGAGAGAAAGAGAGAAGAGAGAGACTAGAGAAGAGATCTACAAAATGTCACAACTCACGAAAAAAAGGTAAGATCTATATTATATATATATATATATATATATATATATATTATATATATATATATACTATACAAAACTGAGATTATCTTTGATTCAAAAATGCAATTTTTTAGCATTTTTATAGTTTGCACTATAGAGCGTTTTGATACGTTTCTCTGCTAACTTGACTTTCTCTCTCTGTCTCTCTCTGGTTTGGAGTTTCTGATCCAGTGAAGTTCTGGATGACGAAGGCATTAAAACGTTTCTCTGCTAACTTGACTTTCTCTCTCAGTCTCTTCTGGTTTGGAGTTTCTGATCCAGTGAAGTTCTGGATGACGAAGGCATTAAAACGTTCTCTGCTAACTTGACTTTCTCTCTCAGTCTCTTCTGGTTTGGAGTTTCTGATCCAGTGAAGTTCTGGATGATGGAAGGCATTAAAACGTTTCTCTGCTACTTGACTTTCTCTCTCGGTCTCTCCTGGTTTGGAGTTTCTGATCCAGTGAAGTTCTGGATGACGAAGGCATTCAAACGTTTCTCTGCTAACTTGACTCTCTCTCAGTCTCTTCTGGTTAGAGTTTCTGATCCAGTGAAGTTCTGGATGATGAAGGCATTAAAACGTTTCTCTGCTAACTTGACTTCTCTCTCAGTCTCTTCTGGTTTGGAGTTTCTGATCCAGTGAAGTTCTGGATGACGAAGGCATTAAAACGTTTCTCTGCTAACTTGACTTTCTCTCTCGGTCTCTTCTGGTTTGGAGTTTCTGATCCAGTGAAGTTCTGGATGACGAAGGCATTAAAACGTTTCTCTGCTAACTTGACTTTCTCTCTCAGTCTCTTCTGGTTTGGAGTTTCTGATCCAGTGAAGTTCTGGATGACGAAGGCATTAAAACGTTTCTCTGCTAACTTGACTTCTCTCTCAGGGGCAAACTTTGTTTAGTTTGAATAACGTTGATGGATAAATATATAAAACTATGGCTATTGAAACTCAGGGGACTGTCTGAATCGTGTTTGGTGTTGCTGTATAATATATAAAACTATGGCTATTGAAACTCAGGGGGACTGTCTGAATCGTGTTTGGTGTTGCTGTATAATATATAAAACTATGGCTATTGAAACTCAGGGGGGCTGTCTGAATCGTGTTTGGTGTTGCTGTATAATATATAAAACTATGGCTATTGAAACTCAGGGGACTGTCTGAATCGTGTTTGGTGTTGCTGTATAATATAATAAAACTATGGCTATTGAAACTCAGGGGGGCTGTCTGAATCGTGTTTGGTGTTGCTGTATAATATATAAAACTATGGCTATTGAAACTCAGGGGGGACTGTCTGAATCGTGTTTGGTGTTGCTGTATTAATATATAAAACTATGGCTATTGAAACTCAGGGGGGCTGTCTGAATCGTGTTTTGGTGTTGCTGTATAATATATAAAACTATGGCTATTGAAACTCAGGGGGGCTGTCTGAATCGTGTTTGGTGTTG
>NW_026708201.1:0-98752 GCF_902713425.1 Acipenser ruthenus | reverse complement strand
ACACCAAACACACTCCCTCCCTCCATGTGAACCTCACCAACACCAAACACACTCCCTCTGTGCATGTGAACCCCACCAACGCCCAACACACTCCATCTGTGCATGTGAACACCAACATCAAACACACTCCCTCTCTGCATGTGAACCTCAACACCAAACACACTCCATCTCTACATGTGAATCACACCAACGCCAAACACACTCCCTCTCTGCATGTGAACCACACCAACACCAAACATACTACCTCTCTGCATTTGAACCCCACCAACGACCAACACACTCCCTGTGCATGTGAACCACACCAACGCCAAACACACTCCCTCTGCGCATGTGAACCTCACCAACACCAAACAAACTCCCTCTCTGCATTTGAACCCCACCAACGACCCACACACTCCCTCTCTGCATGTGAACCTCACCAACACCAAACACACTCCCTCTGTGCATGTGAACCCCACCAACGCCCAACACACTCCCTCTGTGCATGTGAACACCAACACCAAACACACTCCCTCTGCGCATGTGAACTTCACCAACACCAAACACACTCCCTCTGCGCATGTTAACCTCACCAACACCAAACACCCTCTCTGCATGTGAACCTCACCAACACCAAACACACTCCCTCTCTGCATGTGAACCTCACCAATGCTAACCACACTCCCTCTGTGCATGTGAACCTCACCAACACCAAACACACTCCCTCTCTGCATGTGAACCTCACCAACACCAAACACACTCCCTCTCTGCATGTGAACATCACCAACACCAAACACACTACCTCTGCGCATGTGAACCTCACCAACACCAAACACACTCCGTCTCTGCATGTGAACCACACCAACACCAAACACACTCCCTCTCTGCATGTGAACCACACCAACACCATATTCACTCCCTCTCTGCATGTGTACCTAATCAACACCAAACACACTCCCTCTCTGCATGTGAACCTCACCAACACCAAACACACTTCCTCTGCGCATGTGAACCTCACCAACACCAAACACACTCCCTCTCTGCATGTGAACCTCACCAACACCAAACACACTCCCTCTCTGCATGTGAACCTCACCAACACCAAACACACTCCCTCTCGCATGTGAACCGCACCAACACCAAACACACTCCCTCTCTGCATGTGAACCAAACCAACACTAAACACACTCCCTCTCTGCATGTGAACCTCACCAACACCAAACACACTCGCTCTCTGCATGTGAACCTCACCAACACCAAACACACTCCCTCTCTCCATGTGAACCTCACCAACACCAAACACACTCCCTCTGTGCATGTGAACCTCAACACCAAACACACTCCCTCTGTGCATGTGAACCTCACCAACACCAAACACACTCCTTCGTGCATGTGAACCCCACCAACGCCCAACACACTCCCTCTCTGCATGTGAACCTCACCAACACCAGACACACTCCCTCTCTGCATGTGAACCTCACCAACACCAAACACACTCCCTCTCTGCATGTGAACCTCACCAACACCAAACCACTCCCTCTCTGCATGTGAACCTCAACACCAAACACACTCCATCTCTACATGTGAACCACACCAACGCCAAACACACTCCCTCTCTGCATGTGAACCCCACCAACGCCCAACACACTCCCTCTCTGCATGTGAACCTCACCAACACCAAACACACTCCCTCTCTGCAGCATGTGAACCTCACCAACACCAAACATACTCCCTCTCTGCATGTGAACCTCACCAACACCAAACACACTCCCTCTCTCCATGTGAACCTCACCAACACCAAACACACTCCCTCTGTGCATGTGAACCTCAACACCAAACACACTCCCTCTGTGCATGTGAACCCCACCAACACCAAACACACTCCCTCTGTGCATGTGAACCCCACCAACGCCCAACACACTCCCTCTGTGCATGTGAACACCAACATCAAACACACTCCCTCTCTGCATGTGAACCTCAACACCAAACACACTCCATCTCTACATGTGAATCACACCAACGCCAAACACACTCCCTCTCTGCATGTGAACCACACCAACACCAAACATACTACCTCTCTGCATTTGAACCCCACCAACGACCAACACACTCCCTCTGCATGTGAACCACACCAACGCCAAACACACTCCCTCTGCGCATGTGAACCTCACCAACACCAAACAAACTCCCTCTCTGCATTTGAACCCCACCAACGACCAACACACTCCCTCTCTGCATGTGAACCTCACCAACACCAAACACACTCCCTCTGTGCATGTGAACCCCACCAACGCCCAACACACTCCCTCTGTGCATGTGAACACCAACACCAAACACACTCCCTCTGCGCATGTGAACCTCACCAACACCAAAACACACTCCCTCTGTGCATGTGAACCTCACCAACACCAAACACACTCCCTCTCTGCATGTGAACCTCACCAACACCAAACACACTCCCTCTCTGCATGTGAACATCACCAACACCAAACACACTACCTCTGCGCATGTGAACCTCACCAACACCAAACACACTCCGTCTCTGCATGTGAACCACACCAACACCATACACACTCCCTCTCTGCATGTGAACCACACCAACACCAAATTCACTCCCCTCTCTGCATGTGTACCTAATCAACACCAAACACACTCCCTCTCTGCATGTGAACCTCACCAACACCAAACACACTTCCTCTGCGCATGTGAACCTCACCAACACCAAACACACTCCCTCTCTGCATGTGAACCTCACCAACACCAAACACACTCCCTCTCTGCATGTGAACCTCACCAACACCAAACACACTCCCTCTCGCATGTGAACCGCACCAACACCAAACACACTCCCTCTCTGCATGTGAACCCACACCAACACTAAACACACTCCCTCTCTGCATGTGAACCTCACCAACACCAAACACACTCGCTCTCTGCATGTGAACCTCACCAACACCAAACACACTCCCTCTCTCCATGTGAACCTCACCAACACCAAACACACTCCCTCTGTGCATGTGAACCTCAACACCAAACACACTCCCTCTGTGCATGTGATCCACACCAACACCAAACACACTCCCTCTCTGCATGTGAACCACACCAACACCAAACACTCCCTCTCTGCATGTGAACCTCACCAACACCAAACACTCCCTCTCTGCATGTGAACCTCACCAACACAAACACACTCCCTCTCTGCATGTGACCTCAACACCAAACACACTCCATCTCTACATGTGAACACACCAACGCCAAACACACTCCCTCTCTGCA
The DNA here is from genome assembly GCF_902713425.1 of Acipenser ruthenus. NCBI lineage: Eukaryota > Metazoa > Chordata > Actinopteri > Acipenseriformes > Acipenseridae > Acipenser > Acipenser ruthenus. Next base: position 95,497 of record NW_026708201.1, on the reverse strand, counting down.
TGTGAACCCCACCAATGCCCAACACACTCCCTCTCTGCATGTGAACCTCACCAACACCAAACACACTCCCTCTCTGCATGTGAACCTCACCAACACCAAACATACTCCCTCTCTGCATGTGAACCTCACCAACACCAAACACACTCCCTCTCTCCATGTGAACCTCACCAACACCAAACAGACTCCCTCCGTGCATGTGAACCTCACCAACACCAAACACACTCCCTCTCTGCATGTGAACCACACCAACACCAAATTCACTCCCTCTCTGCATGTGTACCTAATCAACACCAAACACACTCCCTCTCTGCATGTGAACCTCACCAACACCAAACACACTTCCTCTGCGCATGTGAACCTCACCAACACCAAACACACTCCCTCTCTGCATGTGAACCTCACCAACACCAAACACACTCCCTCTCACATGTGAACCGCACCAACACCAAACACACTCCCTCTCTGCATGTGAACCACACCAAAACTAAACACACTCCCTCTCTGCATGTGAACCTCACCAACACCAAACACACTCCCTCTCTGCATGTGAACCTCACCAACACCAAACACACTCCCTCTCGCATGTGAACCGCACCAACACCAAACAAACTCCCTCTCTGCATGTGAACCACACCAACACTAAACACACTCCCTCTCTGCATGTGAACCTCACCAACACCAAACACACTCGCTCTCTGCATGTGAACCTCACCAACACCAAACACACTCCCTCTCTCCATGTGAACCTCACCAACACCAAACACACTCCCTCTGTGCATGTGAACCTCAACACCAAACACACTCCCTCTGTGCATGTGATCCACACCAACACCAAACACACTCCCTCTCTGCATGTGAACCACACCAACACCAAACACTCCCTCTCTGCATGTGAACCTCACCAACACCAAACACTCCCTCTCTGCATGTGAACCTCACCAACACCAAACACACTCCCTCTCTGCATGTGACCTCAACACCAAACACACTCCATCTCTACATGTGAACCACACCAACGCCAAACACACTCGCTCTCTGCATGTGAACCACACCAACACCAAATTCACTCCCTCTCTGCATGTGTACCTAATCAACACCAAACACACTCCCTCTCTGCATGTGAACCTCACCAACACCAAACACACTTCCTCTGCGCATGTGAACCTCACCAACACCAAACACACTCCCTCTCTGCATGTGAACCTCACCAACACCAAACACACTCCCTCTCACATGTGAACCGCACCAACACCAAACACACTCCCTCTCTGCATGTGAACCACACCAACACTAAACACACTCCCTCTCTGCATGTGAACCTCACCAACACCAAACACACTCGCTCTCTGCATGTGAACCTCACCAACACCAAACACACTCCCTCTCTCCATGTGAACCTCACCATCACCAAACACACTCCTTCTGTGCATGTGAACCTCAACACCAAACACACTCCCTCTCTGCATGTGAACCACACCAACACCAAACACTCCCTCTCTGCATGTGAACCTCACCAACACCAAACACTCCCTCTCTGCATGTGAACCTCACCAACACCAAACACACTCCCTCTCTGCATGTGAACCTCAACACCAAACACACTCCATCTCTACATGTGAACCACACCAACGCCAAACACACTCCCTCTCTGCATGTGAACCTCACCAACACCAAACACACTCCCTCTCTGCATGTGAACCTCACCAACACCAAACATACTCCCTCTCTGCATGTGAACCTCACCAACACCAAACACACTCCCTCTCTCCATGTGAACCTCACCAACACCAAACAGACTCCCTCTGTGCATGTGAACCCCACCAACGCCCAACACACTCCCTTGTGCATGTGAACCACACCAACACCAAACACACTCTCTCTCTGCATGTGAACCTCACCAACACCAAACACACTCCCTCTCTGCATGTGAACCTCAACACCAAACACACTCCATCTCTACATGTGAACCACACCAAAGCCAAACACACTCCCTCTCTGCATGTGAACCACACCAACACCAAACACACTCCCTCTGTGCATGTGAACCTCACCAACACCAAACACACTCCCTCTCTGCATTTGAACCTCACCAACACCAAACACACTCCCTCTCTGCATGTGAACCTCACCAACACAAACACACTCCCTCTGTGCATGTGAACCACACCAACATCAAACACACTCCCTCTCTGCATGTGAACCTCACCAACACCAAACACACTCCCTCTCTGCATGTGAACCTCAACACCAAACACACTCCCTCTGTGCATGTGAACCACACCAACACCAAACACACTCCCTCTGCGCATGTGAACATCACCAACACCAAACACACTACCTCTGCGCATGTGAACCTCACCAACACCAAATTCACTCCCTCTCTACATGTGAACCTCACCAACACCAAACACACTCCCTCTGCGCATGTGAATCTCACCAACACCCAGTCCCTGACCACATTCCGGCGCCTCCTTAAGACTCACCTCTTCAAAGAGCACCTGTAGAACTCCTCTGTTTGTATCCTGAGACACTATCACCCTTCATGTAAATGTGCTTTATTTTGCTCTTATCAGCCCCTATTTTACTGCATTTTAATCCTGTACTTCAGAATACTGTAATCTGCCAAGTGTTTAACCTGTAGTACCTTGTATTTAATCACATCCTGATGTAACTATCACTATTTAATCATATCCTGATGTAACTATCACTATTACCTGCTGTATTATTGAATTGTGGTTTGTCAAACTTGTACTTTACTTGAACAAAAGTTATTGTATTTCTTGCTCTATTGTATTACTTGTATTGTAACGCTTGAAATGTTTTTGCTTACGATTGTAAGTCGCCCTGGATAAGGGCGTCTGCTAAGAAATAAATAATAATAATAATAACACCAAACACACTCCCTCTCTGCATGTGAACCTCACCAACTCCAAACACACTCCCTCTGTGCATGTGAACCTCACCAACACCAAACACACTCCCTCTCTGCATGTGAACCTCACCAACGCCAAACATACTCCCTCTGCGCATGTGAACCTCACCAACACAAAACATTCCCCTCTGCATGTGAACCTCACCAACACCAAACACACTCCCTCTGTGCATGTGAACCTCACCAACACCAAACACTCCCTCTCTGCATGTGAACCTCACCAACACCAAACACACTCCCTCTCTGCATGTGAACCTCAACACCAAACACACTCCATCTCTACATGTGAACCACACCAACGCCAAACACACTCCCTCTCTGCATGTGAACCCCACAAACGCCCAACACACTCCCTCTCTGCATGTGAACCTCACCAACACCAAACACACTCCCTCTCTGCATTTGAACCCCACCAACGACCAACACACTCCCTCTCTGCATGTGAACCTCACCAACACCAAACACACTCCTTCTCTGCATGTGAACCTCACCAACACCAAACACACTCCCTCTCTGCATGTGAACCTCAACACCAAACACACTCCATCTCTACATGTGAACCACACCAACGCCACACACACTCCCTCTCTGCATGTGAACCACACCAACGCCCAACACACTCCCTCTCTGCATGTGAACCTCACCAACACCAACCACACTCCCTCTCTGCAGCATGTGAACCTCACCAACACCAAACATACTCCCTCTCTGCATGTGAACCTCACCAACACCAAACACACTCCCTCTCTCCATGTGAACCTCACCAACACCAAACACACTCCCTCTGTGCATGTGAACCTCAACACCAAACACACTCACTCTGTGCATGTGAACCTCACCAACACCAAACACACTCCCTCTGTGCATGTGAACCCCACCAACGCCCAACACACTCCCTCTGTGCATGTGAACACCAACATCAAACACACTCCCTCTCTGCATGTGAACCTCAACACCAAACACACTCCATCTCTACATGTGAATCACACCAACGCCAAACACACTCCCGCTCTGCATGTGAACCACACCAACACCAAACATACACCTCTCTGCATTTGAACCCCACCAACGACCAACACACTCCCTCTCTGCATGTGAACCACACCAACGCCAAACACACTCCCTCTACGCATGTGAACCTCACCAACACCAAAACTCCCTCTCTGCACTTGAACCCCACCAACGACCAACACACTCCCTCTCTGCATGTGAACCTCACCAACACCAAACACACTCCCTCTGTGCATGTGAACCTCACCAATGCTAACCACACTCCCTCTGTGCATGTGAACCTCACCAACACCAAACACACTCCCTCTCTGCATGTGAACCTCACCAACACCAAACACACTCCCTCTCTGCATGTGAACATCACCAACACCAAACACACTACCTCTGCGCATGTGAACCTCACAAACAACAAACACACTCCGTCTCTGCATGTGAACCACACCAACACCAAACACACTCCCTCTCTGCATGTGAACCACACCATCACCAAATTCACTCCCTCTCTGCATGTGTACCTAATCAACACCAAACACACTCCCTCTCTGCATGTCAACCTCACCAACACCAAACACACTTCCTCTGCGCATGTGAACCTAACCAACACCAAACACACTCCCTCTCTGCATGTGAACCTCACCAACACCAACCATACTCCCTCTCTGCATGTGAACCTCACCAACACCAAACACACTCCCTCTCTCCATGTGAACCTCACCAACACCAAACATACTCCCTCTGTGCATGTGAACCCCACCAACGCCCAACACACTCCCTCTGTGCATGTGAACCACACCAACATCAAACACACTCCCTCTCTGCATGTGAACCTCACCAACACCAAACACACTCCCTCTCTGCATGTGAACCTCAACACCAAACACACTCCATCTCTACATGTGAACCACACCAAAGCCAAACACACTCCCTCTCTGCATGTGAACCACACCAACACCAAACACACTCCCTCTGTGCATGTGAACCTCACCAACACCAAACACACTCCCTCTCTGCATTTGAACCCCACCAACGACCAACACACTCCCTCTCTGCATGTGAACCTTACCAACACCAAACACACTCCCTCTCTGCATGTGAACCTCACCAACACAAACACACTCCCTCTGTGCATGTGAACCACACCAACATCAAACACACTCCCTCTCTGCATGTGAACCACACCAACACCAAATTCACTCCCTCTCTGCATGTGTACCTAATCAACACCAAACACACTCCCTCTCTGCATGTGAACCTCACCAACACCAAACACACTTCCTCTGCGCATGTGAACCTAACCAACACCAAACACACTCCCTCTCTGCATGTGAACCTCACCAACACCAAACACACTCCCTCTCTGCATGTGAACCTCACCAACACCAAACATACTCCCTCTCTGCATGTGAACCTCACCAACACCAAACACACTCCCTCTCTCCATGTGAACCTCACCAACACCAAACAGACTCCCTCTGTGCATGTGAACCCCACCAACGCCCAACACACTCCCTCTGTGCATGTGAACCACACCAACATCAAACACACTCCCTCTCTGCATGTGAACCTCACCAACACCAAACACACTCCCTCTCTGCATGTGAACCTCAACACCAAACACACTCCATCTCTACATGTGAACCACACTAAAGCCAAACACACTCCCTCTCTGCATGTGAACCCCACCAACATCAAACACACTCCCTCTCTGCATGTGAACCTCACCAACACCAAACACACTCCCTCTCTGCATGTGAACCACACCAACGCCAAACACACTCCCTCTCTGCATGTGAACCCCACCAATGCCCAACACACTCCCTCTCTGCATGTGAACCTCACCAACACCAAACACACTCCCTCTCTGCATGTGAACCTCACCAACACCAAACATACTCCCTCTCTGCATGTGAACCTCACCAACACCAAACACACTCCCTCTCTCCATGTGAACCTCACCAACACCAAACAGACTCCCTCTGTGCATGTGAACCTCACCAACACCAAACACACTCCCTCTCTGCATGTGAACCACACCAACACCAAATTCACTCCCTCTCTGAATGTGTACCTCACCAACACCAAACACACTTCCTCTGCGCATGTGAACCTCACCAACACCAAACACACTCCCTCTCTGCATGTGAACCTCACCAACACCAAACACACTCCCTCTCACATGTGAACCGCACCAACACCAAACACACTCCCTCTCTGCATGTGAACCACACCAACACTAAACACACTCCCTCTCTGCATGTGAACCTCACCAACACCAAACACACTCGCTCTCTGCATGTGAACCTCACCAACACCAAACACACTCCCTCTCTCCATGTGAACCTCACCAACACCAAACACACTCCCTCTGTGCATGTGAACCTCAACACCAAACACACTCCCTCTCTGCATGTGAACCACACCAACACCAAACACTCCCTCTCTGCATGTGAACCTCACCAACACCAAACACTCCCTCTCTGCATGTGAACCTCACCAACACCAAACACACTCCCTCTCTGCATGTGAACCTCAACACCAAACACACTCCATCTCTACATGTGAACCACACCAACGCCAAACACACTCCCTCTCTGCATGTGAACCTCACCAACACCAAACACACTCCCTCTCTGGATGTGAACCTCACCAACACCAAACATACTCCCTCTCTGCATGTGAACCTCACCAACACCAAACACACTCCCTCTCTCCATGTGAACCTCACCAACACCAAACAGACTCCCTCTGTGCATGTGAACCCCACCAACGCCCAACACACTCCCTTGTGCATGTGAACCACACCAACATCAAACACACTCTCTCTCTGCATGTGAACCTCACCAACACCAAACACACTCCCTCTCTGCATGTGAACCTCAACACCAAACACACTCCATCTCTACATGTGAACCACACCAAAGCCAAACACACTCCCTCTCTGCATGTGAACCACACCAACACCAAACACACTCCCTCTGTGCATGTGAACCTCACCAACACCAAACACACTCCCTCTCTGCATTTGAACCTCACCAACACCAAACACACTCCCTCTCTGCATGTGAACCTCACCAACACAAACACACTCCCTCTGTGCATGTGAACCACACCAACATCAAACACACTCCCTCTCTGCATGTGAACCTCACCAACACCAAACACACTCCCTCTCTGCATGTGAACCTCAACACCAAACACACTCCCTCTGTGCATGTGAACCACACCAACACCAAACACACTCCCTCTGCGCATGTGAACATCACCAACACCAAACACACTACCTCTGCGCATGTGAACCTCACCAACACCAAATTCACTCCCTCTCTACATGTGAACCTCACCAACACCAAACACACTCCCTCTGCGCATGTGAATCTCACCAACACCCAGTCCCTGACCACATTCCGGCGCCTCCTTTAGACTCACCTCTTCAAAGAGCACCTGTAGAACTCCTCTGTTTGTATCCTGAGACACTATCACCCTTCATGTAAATGTGCTTTATTTTGCTCTTATCAGCCCCTATTTTACTGCATTTTAATCCTGTACTTCAGAATACTGTAATCTGCCAAGTGTTTAACCTGTAGTACTTTGTATTTAATCACATCCTGATGTAACTATCACTATTTAATCATATCCTGATGTAACTATCACTATTACCTGCTGTATTATTGAATTGTGGTTTGTCAAACTTGTACTTTACTTGAACAAAAGTTATTGTATTTCTTGCTCTATTGTATTACTTGTATTGTAACGCTTGAAATGTTTTTGCTTACGATTGTAAGTCGCCCTGGATAAGGGCGTCTGCTAAGAAATAAATAATAATAATAATAACACCAAACACACTCCCTCTCTGCATGTGAACCTCACCAACTCCAAACACACTCCCTCTGTGCATGTGAACCTCACCAACACCAAACACACTCCCTCTCTGCATGTGAACCTCACCAACGCCAAACATACTCCCTCTGCGCATGTGAACCTCACCAACACAAAACATTCCCCTCTGCATGTGAACCTCACCAACACCAAACACACTCCCTCTGTGCATGTGAACCTCACCAACACCAAACACTCCCTCTCTGCATGTGAACCTCACCAACACCAAACACACTCCCTCTCTGCATGTGAACCTCAACACCAAACACACTCCATCTCTACATGTGAACCACACCAACGCCAAACACACTCCCTCTCTGCATGTGAACCCCACCAACGCCCAACACACTCCCTCTCTGCATGTGAACCTCACCAACACCAAACACACTCCCTCTCTGCATTTGAACCCCACCAACGACCAACACACTCCCTCTCTGCATGTGAACCTCACCAACACCAAACACACTCCTTCTCTGCATGTGAACCTCACCAACACCAAACACACTCCCTCTCTGCATGTGAACCTCAACACCAAACACACTCCATCTCTACATGTGAACCACACCAACGCCACACACACTCCCTCTCTGCATGTGAACCACACCAACGCCCAACACACTCCCTCTCTGCATGTGAACCTCACCAACACCAACCACACTCCCTCTCTGCAGCATGTGAACCTCACCAACACCAAACATACTCCCTCTCTGCATGTGAACCTCACCAACACCAAACACACTCCCTCTCTCCATGTGAACCTCACCAACACCAAACACACTCCCTCTGTGCATGTGAACCTCAACACCAAACACACTCACTCTGTGCATGTGAACCTCACCAACACCAAACACACTCCCTCTGTGCATGTGAACCCCACCAACGCCCAACACACTCCCTCTGTGCATGTGAACACCAACATCAAACACACTCCCTCTCTGCATGTGAACCTCAACACCAAACACACTCCATCTCTACATGTGAATCACACCAACGCCAAACACACTCCCTCTCTGCATGTGAACCACACCAACACCAAACATACACCTCTCTGCATTTGAACCCCACCAACGACCAACACACTCCCTCTCTGCATGTGAACCACACCAACGCCAAACACACTCCCTCTACGCATGTGAACCTCACCAACACCAAAACTCCCTCTCTGCATTTGAACCCCACCAATGACCAACACACTCCCTCTCTGCATGTGAACCTCACCAACACCAAACACACTCCCTCTGTGCATGTGAACCTCACCAATGCTAACCACAATCCCTCTGTGCATGTGAACCTCACCAACACCAAACACACTCCCTCTCTGCATGTGAACCTCACCAACACCAAACACACTCCCTCTCTGCATGTGAACATCACCAACACCAAACACACTACCTCTGCGCATGTGAACCTCACAAACAACAAACACACTCCGTCTCTGCATGTGAACCACACCAACACCAAACACACTCCCTCTCTGCATGTGAACCACACCAACACCAAATTCACTCCCTCTCTGCATGTGTACCTAATCAACACCAAACACACTCCCTCTCTGCATGTGAACCTCACCAACACCAAACACACTTCCTCTGCGCATGTGAACCTAACCAACACCAAACACACTCTCTCTCTGCATGTGAACCTCACAAACACCAAACACACTCCCTCTCTGCATGTGAACCTCACCAACACCAAACATACTCCCTCTCTGCATGTGAACCTCACCAACACCAAACACACTCCCTCTCTCCATGTGAACCTCACCAACACCAAACAGACTCCCTCTGTGCATGTGAACCCCACCAACGCCCAACACACTCCCTCTGTGCATGTGAACCACACCAACATCAAACACACTCCCTCTCTGCATGTGAACCTCACCAACACCAAACACACTCCCTCTCTGCATGTGAACCTCAACACCAAACACACTCCATCTCTACATGTGAACCACACCAAAGCCAAACACACTCCCTCTCTGCATGTGAACCACACCAACACCAAACACACTCCCTCTGTGCATGTGAACCTCACCAACACCAAACACACTCCCTCTCTGCATTTGAACCCCACCAACGACCAACACACTCCCTCTCTGCATGTGAACCTTACCAACACCAAACACACTCCCTCTCTGCATGTGAACCTCACCAACACAAACACACTCCCTCTGTGCATGTGAACCACACCAACATCAAACACACTCCCTCTCTGCATGTGAACCACACCAACACCAAATTCACTCCCTCTCTGCATGTGTACCTAATCAACACCAAACACACTCCCTCTCTGCATGTGAACCTCACCAACACCAAACACACTTCCTCTGCGCATGTGAACCTAACCAACACCAAACACACTCCCTCTCTGCATGTGAACCTCACCAACACCAAACACACTCCCTCTCTGCATGTGAACCTCACCAACACCAAACATACTCCCTCTCTGCATGTGAACCTCACCAACACCAAACACACTCCCTCTCTCCATGTGAACCTCACCAACACCAAACAGACTCCCTCTGTGCATGTGAACCCCACCAACGCCCAACACACTCCCTCTGTGCATGTGAACCACACCAACATCAAACACACTCCCTCTCTGCATGTGAACCTCACCAACACCAAACACACTCCCTCTCTGCATGTGAACCTCAACACCAAACACACTCCATCTCTACATGTGAACCACACCAAAGCCAAACACACTCCCTCTCTGCATGTGAACCACACCAACACCAAACACACTCCCTCTGTGCATGTGAACCTCACCAACACCAAACACACTCCCTCTCTGCATTTGAACCCCACCAACGACCAACACACTCCCTCTCTGCATGTGAACCTTACCAACACCAAACACACTCCCTCTCTGCATGTGAACCTCACCAACACAAACACACTCCCTCTGTGCATGTGAACCACACCAACATCAAACACACTCCCTCTCTGCATGTGAACCTCACCAACACCAAACACACTCCCTCTCTGCATGTGAACCTCAACACCAAACACACTCCCTCTGTGCATGTGAACCACACCAACACCAAACACACTCCCTCTGCGCATGTGAACATCACCAACACCAAACACACTACCTCTGCGCATGTGAACCTCACCAACACCAAATTCACTCCCTCTCTACATGTGAACCTCACCAACACCAAACACACTCCCTCTGCGCATGTGAATCTCACCAACACCCAGTCCCTGACCACATTCCGGCGCCTCCTTAAGACTCACCTCTTCAAAGAGCACCTGTAGAACTCCTCTGTTTGTATCCTGGGACACTATCACCCTTCATGTAAATGTGCTTTATTTTGCTCTTATCAGCCCCTATTTTACTGCATTTTAATCCTGTACTTCAGAATACTGTAATCTGCCAAGTGTTTAACCTGTAGTACTTTGTATTTAATCACATCCTGATGTAACTATCACTATTTAATCATATCCTGATGTAACTATCACTATTACCTGCTGTATTATTGAATTGTGGTTTGTCAAACTTGTACTTTACTTGAACAAAAGTTATTGTATTTATTGCTCTATTGTATTACTTGTATTGTAACGCTTGAAATGTTTTTGCTTACGATTGTAAGTCGCCCTGGATAAGGGCGTCTGCTAAGAAATAAATAATAATAATAATAAAACCAAACACACTCCCTCTCTGCATGTGAACCTCACCAACTCCAAACACACTCCCTCTGTGCATGTGAACCTCACCAACACAAAACATTCCCCTCTGCATGTGAACCTCACCAACACCAAACACACTCCCTCTGTGCATGTGAACCTCACCAACACCAAACACTCCCTCTCTGCATGTGAACCTCACCAACACCAAACACACTCCCTCTCTGCATGTGAACCTCAACACCAAACACACTCCATCTCTACATGTGAACCACACCAACGCCAAACACACTCCCTCTCTGCATGTGAACCCCACCAACGCCCAACACACTCCCTCTCTGCATGTGGGCCTCACCAACACCAAACACACTCCCTCTCTGCATTTGAACCCCACCAACGACCAACACACTCCCTCTCTGCATGTGAACCTCACCAACACCAAACACACTCCTTCTCTGCATGTGAACCTCACCAACACCAAACACACTCCCTCTCTGCATGTGAACCTCAACACCAAACACACTCCATCTCTACATGTGAACCACACCAACGCCAAACACACTCCCTCTCTGCATGTGAACCACACCAACGCCCAACACACTCCCTCTCTGCATGTGAACCTCACCAACACCAACCACACTCCCTCTCTGCAGCATGTGAACCTCACCAACACCAAACATACTCCCTCTCTGCATGTGAACCTCACCAACACCAAACACACTCCCTCTCTCCATGTGAACCTCACCAACACCAAACACACTCCCTCTGTGCATGTGAACCTCAACACCAAACACACTCACTCTGTGCATGTGAACCTCACCAACACCAAACACACTCCCTCTGTGCATGTGAACCCCACCAACGCCCAACACACTCCCTCTGTGCATGTGAACACCAACATCAAACACACTCCCTCTCTGCATGTGAACCTCAACACCAAACACACTCCATCTCTACATGTGAATCACACCAACGCCAAACACACTCCCTCTCTGCATGTGAACCACACCAACACAAAACATACTACCTCTCTGCATTTGAACCCCACCAACGACCAAAACACTCCCTCTCTGCATGTCAACCACACCAACGCCAAACACACTCCCTCTACGCATGTGAACCTCACCAACACCAAAACTCCCTCTCTGCATTTGAACCCCACCAACGACCAACACACTCCCTCTCTGCATGTGAACCTCACCAACACCAAACACACTCCCTCTGTGCATGTGAACCTCACCAATGCTAACCACACTCCCTCTGTGCATGTGAACCTCACCAACACCAAACACACTCCCTCTCTGCATGTGAACCTCACCAACACCAAACACACTCCCTCTCTGCATGTGAACATCACCAACACCAAACACACTACCTCTGCGCATGTGAACCTCACCAACAACAAACACACTCCGTCTCTGCATGTGAACCACACCAACACCAAACACACTCCCTCTCTGCATGTGAACCACACCAACACCAAATTCACTCCCTCTCTGCATGTGTACCTAATCAACACCAAACACACTCCCTCTCTGCATGTGAACCTCACCAACACCAAACACACTCCCTCTCTGCATGTGAACCTCACCAACACCAAACACACTCCCTCTCTGCATGTGAACCTCACCAACACCAAACATACTCCCTCTCTGCATGTGAACCTCACCAACACCAAACACACTCCCTCTCTGCATGTGAACATCACCAACACCAAACACACTACCTCTGCGCATGTGAACCTCACCAACAACAAACACACTCCGTCTCTGCATGTGAACCACACCAACACCAAACACACTCCCTCTCTGCATGTGAACCACACCAACACCAAATTCACTCCCTCTCTGCATGTGTACCTAATCAACACCAAACACACTCCCTCTCTGCATGTGAACCTCACCAACACCAAACACACTCCCTCTCTGCATGTGAACCTCACCAACACCAAACACACTCCCTCTCTGCATGTGAACCTCACCAACACCAAACATACTCCCTCTCTGCATGTGAACCTCACCAACACCAAACACACTCCCTCTCTCCATGTGAACCTCACCAACACCAAACACACTCCCTCTCTGCATGTGAACCTCAACACCAAACACACTCCCTCTGTGCATGTGAACCTCAACACCAAACACACTCCCTCTGTGCATGTGAACCTCACCAACACCAAACACACTCCCTCTGTGCATGTGAACCTCACCAACACCAAACACACTCCCTCTGTGCATGTGAACCTCACCAACACCAAACCACTCCCTCTCTGCATGTGAACCTCAACACCAAACACACTCCATCTCTACATGTGAACCACACCAACGCCAAACACACTCCCTCTCTGCATGTGAACCCCACCAACGCCCAACACACTCCCTCTCTGCATGTGAACCTCACCAACACCAAACACACTCCCTCTCTGCAGCATGTGAACCTCACCAACACCAAACATACTCCCTCTCTGCATGTGAACCTCACCAACACCAAACACACTCCCTCTCTCCATGTGAACCTCACCAACACCAAACACACTCCCTCTGTGCATGTGAACCTCAACACCAAACACACTCCCTCTGTGCATGTGAACCCCACCAACACCAAACACACTCCCTCTGTGCATGTGAACCCCACCAACGCCCAACACACTCCCTCTGTGCATGTGAACACCAACATCAAACACACTCCCTCTCTGCATGTGAACCTCAACACCAAACACACTCCATCTCTACATGTGAATCACACCAACGCCAAACACACTCCCTCTCTGCATGTGAACCACACCAACACCAAACATACTACCTCTCTGCATTTGAACCCCACCAACGACCAACACACTCCCTCTGCATGTGAACCACACCAACGCCAAACACACTCCCTCTGCGCATGTGAACCTCACCAACACCAAACAAACTCCCTCTCTGCATTTGAACCCCACCAACGACCAACACACTCCCTCTCTGCATGTGAACCTCACCAACACCAAACACACTCCCTCTGTGCATGTGAACCCCACCAACACCCAACACACTCCCTCTGTGCATGTGAACCTCACCAACACCAAACACACTCCCTCTGAGCATGTTAACTTCACCAACACCAAACACCCTCTCTGCATGTGAACCTCACCAACACCAAACACACTCCCTCTCTGCTTGTGAACCTCACCAATGCTAACCACACTCCCTCTGTGCATGTGAACCTCACCAACACCAAACACACTCCCTCTCTGCATGTGAACCTCACCAACACCAAACACACTCCCTCTCTGCATGTGAACATCACCAACACCAAACACACTACCTCTGCGCATGTGAACCTCACCAACACCAAACACACTCCGTCTCTGCATGTGAACCACACCAACACCAAACACACTCCCTCTCTGCATGTGAACCACACCAACACCAAATTCACTCCCTCTCTGCATGTGTACCTAATCAACACCAAACACACTCCCTCTCTGCATGTGAACCTCACCAACACCAAACACACTTCCTCTGCGCATGTGAACCTCACCAACACCAAACACACTCCCTCTCTGCATGTGAACCTCACCAACACCAAACACACTCCCTCTCTGCATGTGAACCTCACCAACACCAAACACACTCCCTCTCGCATGTGAACCGCACCAACACCAAACACACTCCCTCTCTGCATGTGAACCACACCAACACTAAACACACTCCCTCTCTGCATGTGAACCTCACCAACACCAAACACACTCGCTCTCTGCATGTGAACCTCACCAACACCACACACACTCCCTCTCTCCATGTGAACCTCACCAACACCAAACACACTCCCTCTGTGCATGTGAACCTCAACACCAAACACATTCCCTCTGTGCATGTGATCCACACCAACACCAAACACACTCCCTCTCTGCATGTGAACCACACCAACACCAAACACTCCCTCTCTGCATGTGAACCTCACCAACACCAAACACTCCCTCTCTGCATGTGAACCTCACCAACACCAAACACACTCCCTCTCTGCATGTGACCTCAACACCAAACACACTCCATCTCTACATGTGAACCACACCAACGCCAAACACACTCCCTCTCTGCATGTGAACCCCACCAACGCCCAACACACTCCCTCTCTACATGTGAACCTCACCAACACCAAACACACTCCCTCTCTGCATGTGAACCTCACCAACACCAAACATACTCCCTCTCTGCATGTGAACCTCACCAACACCAAACACACTCCCTCTCTCCATGTGAACCTCACCAACACCCAACACACTCCCTCTGTGCATGTGAACCTCACCAACACCAAACACACTCCCTCTCTGCATGTGAACCACACCAACACCAAATTCACTCCCTCTCTGCATGTGTACCTAATCAACACCAAACACACTCCCTCTCTGCATGTGAACCTCACCAACACCAAACACACTTCCTCTGCGCATGTGAACCTCACCAACACCAAACACACTCCCTCTGTGCATGTGAACCTCACCAACACCAAACACACTCCCTCTCGCATGTGAACCGCACCAACACCAAACACACTCCCTCTCTGCATGTGAACCACACCAACACCAAACACACTCCCTCTCTGCATGTGAACCACACCAACACTAAACACACTCCCTCTCTGCATGTGAACCTCACCAACACCAAACACACTCGCTCTCTGCATGTGAACCTCACCAACACCACACACACTCCCTCTCTCCATGTGAACCTCACCAACACCAAACACACTCCCTCTGTGCATGTGAACCTCAACACCAAACACATTCCCTCTGTGCATGTGATCCACACCAACACCAAACACACTCCCTCTCTGCATGTGAACCACACCAACACCAAACACTCCCTCTCTGCATGTGAACCTCACCAACACCAAACACTCCCTCTCTGCATGTGAACCTCACCAACACCAAACACACTCCCTCTCTGCATGTGACCTCAACACCAAACACACTCCATCTCTACATGTGAACCACACCAACGCCAAACACACTCCCTCTCTGCATGTGAACCCCACCAACGCCCAACACACTCCCTCTCTGCATGTGAACCTCACCAACACCAAACACACTCCCTCTCTGCATGTGAACCTCACCAACACCAAACATACTCCCTCTCTGCATGTGAACCTCACCAACACCAAACACACTCCCTCTCTCCATGTGAACCTCACCAACACCAAACAGACTCCCTCTGTGCATGTGAACCTCACCAACACCAAACACACTCCCTCTCTGCATGTGAACCACACCAACACCAAATTCACTCCCTCTCTGCATGTGTACCTAATCAACACCAAACACACTCCCTCTCTGCATGTGAACCTCACCAACACCAAACACACTTCCTCTGCGCATGTGAACCTCACCAACACCAAACACACTCCCTCTCTGCATGTGAACCTCACCAACACCAAACACACTCCCTCTCGCATGTGAACCGCACCAACACCAAACACACTCCCTCTCTGCATGTGAACCACACCAACACTAAACACACTCCCTCTCTGCATGTGAACCTCACCAACACCAAACACACTCGCTCTCTGCATGTGAACCTCACCAACACCAAACACACTCCCTCTCTCCATGTGAACCTCACCAACACCAAACACACTCCCTCTGTGCATGTGAACCTCAACACCAAACACACTCCCTCTCTGCATGTGAACCACACCAACACCAAACACTCCCTCTCTGCATGTGAACCTCACCAACACCAAACACTCCCTCTCTGCATGTGAACCTCACCAACACCAAACACACTCCCTCTCTGCATGTGAACCTCAACACCAAACACACTCCATCTCTACATGTGAACCACACCAACGCCAAACACACTCCCTCTCTGCATGTGAACCTCACCAACACCAAACACACTCCCTCTCTCCATGTGAACCTCACCAACACCAAACAGACTCCCTCTGTGCATGTGAACCTCACCAACACCAAACACACTCCCTCTCTGCATGTGAACCACACCAACACCAAATTCACTCCCTCTCTGCATGTGTACCTAATCAACACCAAACACACTCCCTCTCTGCATGTGAACCTCACCAACACCAAACACACTTCCTCTGCGCATGTGAACCTCACCAACACCAAACACACTCCCTCTCTGCATGTGAACCTCACCAACACCAAACACACTCCCTCTCGCATGTGAACCGCACCAACACCAAACACACTCCCTCTCTGCATGTGAACCTCACCAACACCAAACACACTCGCTCTCTGCATGTGAACCTCACCAACACCAAACACACTCCCTCTCTCCATGTGAACCTCACCAACACCAAACACACTCCCTCTGTGCATGTGAACCTCAACACCAAACACACTCCCTCTCGCATGTGAACCACACCAACACCAAACACTCCCTCTCTGCATGTGAACCTCACCAACACCAAACACTCCCTCTCTGCATGTGAACCTCACCAACACCAAACACACTCCCTCTCTGCATGTGAACCTCAACACCAAACACACTCCATCTCTACATGTGAACCACACCAACGCCAAACACACTCCCTCTCTGCATGTGAACCTCACCAACACCAAAAACACTCCCTCTCTGCATGTGAACCACACCAACACCAAACACTCCCTCTCTGCATGTGAACCTCACCAACACCAAACACTCCCTCTCTGCATGTGAACCTCACCAACACCAAACACACTCCCTCTCTGCATGTGAACCTCAACACCAAACACACTCCATCTCTACATGTGAACCACACCAACGCCAAACACACTCCCTCTCTGCATGTGAACCTCACCAACACCAAACACACTCCCTCTCTGCATGTGAACCTCACCAACACCAAACATACTCACTCTCTGTATGTGAACCTCACCAACACCAAACACACTCCCTCTCTCCATGTGAACCTCACCAACACCAAACAGACTCCCTCTGTGCATGTGAACCCCACCAACGCCCAACACACTCCCTCTGTGCATGTGAACCACACCAACATCAAACACACTCCCTCTCTCGCATGTGAACCGCACCAACACCAAACACACTCCCTCTCTGCATGTGAACCACACCAACACTAAACACACTCCCTCTCTGCATGTGAACCTCACCAACACCAAACACACTCGCTCTCTGCATGTGAACCTCACCAACACCAAACACACTCCCTCTCTCCATGTGAACCTCACCAACACCAAACACACTCCCTCTGTGCATGTGAACCTCAAGACCAAACACACTCCCTCTGTGCATGTGAACCACACCAACACCAAACACTCCCTCTCTGCATGTGAACCTCACCAACACCAAACACTCCCTCTCTGCATGTGAACCTCACCAACACCAAACACACTCCCTCTCTGCATGTGAACCTCAACACCAAACACACTCCATCTCTACATGTGAACCACACCAACGCCAAACACACTCCCTCTCTGCATGTGAACCTCACCAACACCAAACACACTCCCTCTCTGCATGTGAACCTCACCAACACCAAACATACTCCCTCTCTGCATGTGAACCTCACCAACACCAAACACACTCCCTCTCTCCATGTGAACCTCACCAACACCAAACAGACTCCCTCTGTGCATGTGAACCCCACCAACGCCCAACACACTCCCTCTCTGCATGTGAACCTCACCAACACCAAACACACTCCCTCTCTGCATGTGAACCTCAACACCAAACACACTCCATCTCTACATGTGAACCACACCAAAGCCAAACACACTCCCTCTCTGCATGTGAACCACACCAACACCAAACACACTCCCTCTGTGCATGTGAACCTCACCAACACCAAACACACTCCCTCTCTGCATTTGAACCCCACCAACGACCAACACACTCCCTCTCTGCATGTGAACCTCACCAACACCAAACACACTCCCTCTCTGCATGTGAACCTCACCAACACAAACACACTCCCTCTGTGCATGTGAACCACACCAACATCAAACACACTCCCTCTCTGCATGTGAACCTCACCAACACCAAACACACTCCCTCTCTGCATGTGAACCTCAACACCAAACACACTCCCTCTGTGCATGTGAACCACACCAACACCAAACACACTCCCTCTGCGCATGTGAACATCACCAACACCAAACACACTACCTCTGCGCATGTGAACCTCACCAACACCAAATTCACTCCCTCTCTACATGTGAACCTCACCAACACCAAACACACTCCCTCTGCGCATGTGAATCTCACCAACACCCAGTCCCTGACCACATTCCGGCGCCTCCTTAAGACTCACCTCTTCAAAGAGCACCTGTAGAACTCCTCTGTTTGTATCCTGGGACACTATCACCCTTCATGTAAATGTGCTTTATTTTGCTCTTATCAGCCCCTATTTTACTGCATTTTAATCCTGTACTTCAGAATACTGTAATCTGCCAAGTGTTTAACCTGTAGTACTTTGTATTTAATCACATCCTGATGTAACTATCACTATTTAATCATATCCTGATGTAACTATCACTATTACCTGCTGTATTATTGAATTGTGGTTTGTCAAACTTGTACTTTACTTGAACAAAAGTTATTGTATTTCTTGCTCTATTGTATTACTTGTATTGTAACGCTTGAAATGTTTTTGCTTACGATTGTAAGTCGCCCTGGATAAGGGCGTCTGCTAAGAAATAAATAATAATAATAATAACACCAAACACACTCCCTCTCTGCATGTGAACCTCACCAACTCCAAACACACTCCCTCTGTGCATGTGAACCTCACCAACACCAAACACACTCCCTCTCTGCATGTGAACCACACCAACACCAAACACTCCCTCTCTGCATGTGAACCTCACCAACACCAAACACTCCCTCTCTGCATGTGAACCTCACCAACACCAAACACACTCCCTCTCTGCATGTGAACCTCACCAACACCAAACACACTCCTTCTCTGCATGTGAACCACACCAACACTAAACACACTCCCTCTCTGCATGTGAACCTCACCAACACCAAACACACTCGCTCTCTGCATGTGAACCTCACCAACACCACACACACTCCCTCTCTCCATGTGAACCTCACCAACACCAAACACACTCCCTCTGTGCATGTGAACCTCAACACCAAACACATTCCCTCTGTGCATGTGATCCACACCAACACCAAACACACTCCCTCTCTGCATGTGAACCACACCAACACCAAACACTCCCTCTCTGCATGTGAACCTCACCAACACCAAACACTCCCTCTCTGCATGTGAACCTCACCAACACCAAACACACTCCCTCTCTGCATGTGACCTCAACACCAAACACACTCCATCTCTACATGTGAACCACACCAACGCCAAACACACTCCCTCTCTGCATGTGAACCCCACCAACGCCCAACACACTCCCTCTCTGCATGTGAACCTCACCAACACCAAACACACTCCCTCTCTGCATGTGAACCTCACCAACACCAAACATACTCCCTCTCTGCATGTGAACCTCACCAACACCAAACACACTCCCTCTCTGCATGTGAACCTCACCAACACCAAACACACTCCTTCTCTGCATGTGAACCACACCAACACTAAACACACTCCCTCTCTGCATGTGAACCTCACCAACACCAAACACACTCGCTCTCTGCATGTGAACCTCACCAACACCACACACACTCCCTCTCTCCATGTGAACCTCACCAACACCAAACACACTCCCTCTGTGCATGTGAACCTCAACACCAAACACATTCCCTCTGTGCATGTGATCCACACCAACACCAAACACACTCCCTCTCTGCATGTGAACCACACCAACACCAAACACTCCCTCTCTGCATGTGAACCTCACCAACACCAAACACTCCCTCTCTGCATGTGAACCTCACCAACACCAAACACACTCCCTCTCTGCATGTGACCTCAACACCAAACACACTCCATCTCTACATGTGAACCACACCAACGCCAAACACACTCCCTCTCTGCATGTGAACCCCACCAACGCCCAACACACTCCCTCTCTGCATGTGAACCTCACCAACACCAAACACACTCCCTCTCTGCATGTGAACCTCACCAACACCAAACATACTCCCTCTCTGCATGTGAACCTCACCAACACCAAACACACTCCCTCTCTCCATGTGAACCTCACCAACACCCAACACACTCCCTCTGTGCATGTGAACCTCACCAACACCAAACACACTCCCTCTCTGCATGTGAACCACACCAACACCAAATTCACTCCCTCTCTGCATGTGTACCTAATCAACACCAAACACACTCCCTCTCTGCATGTGAACCTCACCAACACCAAACACACTTCCTCTGCGCATGTGAACCTCACCAACACCAAACACACTCCCTCTGTGCATGTGAACCTCACCAACACCAAACACACTCCCTCTCGCATGTGAACCGCACCAACACCAAACACACTCCCTCTCTGCATGTGAACCACACCAACACCAAACACACTCCCTCTCTGCATGTGAACCACACCAACACTAAACACACTCCCTCTCTGCATGTGAACCTCACCAACACCAAACACACTCGCTCTCTGCATGTGAACCTCACCAACACCACACACACTCCCTCTCTCCATGTGAACCTCACCAACACCAAACACACTCCCTCTGTGCATGTGAACCTCAACACCAAACACATTCCCTCTGTGCATGTGATCCACACCAACACCAAACACACTCCCTCTCTGCATGTGAACCACACCAACACCAAACACTCCCTCTCTGCATGTGAACCTCACCAACACCAAACACTCCCTCTCTGCATGTGAACCTCACCAACACCAAACACACTCCCTCTCTGCATGTGACCTCAACACCAAACACACTCCATCTCTACATGTGAACCACACCAACGCCAAACACACTCCCTCTCTGCATGTGAACCCCACCAACGCCCAACACACTCCCTCTCTGCATGTGAACCTCACCAACACCAAACACACTCCCTCTCTGCATGTGAACCTCACCAACACCAAACATACTCCCTCTCTGCATGTGAACCTCACCAGCACCAAACACACTCCCTCTCTCCATGTGAACCTCACCAACACCAAACAGACTCCCTCTGTGCATGTGAACCTCACCAACACCAAACACACTCCCTCTCTGCATGTGAACCACACCAACACCAAATTCACTCCCTCTCTGCATGTGTACCTAATCAACACCAAACACACTCCCTCTCTGCATGTGAACCTCACCAACACCAAACACACTTCCTCTGCGCATGTGAACCTCACCAACACCAAACACACTCCCTCTCTGCATGTGAACCTCACCAACACCAAACACACTCCCTCTCGCATGTGAACCGCACCAACACCAAACACACTCCCTCTCTGCATGTGAACCACACCAACACTAAACACACTCCCTCTCTGCATGTGAACCTCACCAACACCAAACACACTCGCTCTCTGCATGTGAACCTCACCAACACAAAACACACTCCCTCTCTCCATGTGAACCTCACCAACACCAAACACACTCCCTCTGTGCATGTGAACCTCAACACCAAACACACTCCCTCTCTACATGTGAACCACACCAACACCAAACACTCCCTCTCTGCATGTGAACCTCACCAACACCAAACACTCCCTCTCTGCATGTCAACCTCACCAACACCAAACACACTCCCTCTCTGCATGTGAACCTCAACACCAAACACACTCCATCTCTACATGTGAACCACACCAACGCCAAACACACTCCCTCTCTGCATGTGAACCTCACCAACACCAAACACACTCCCTCTCTCCATGTGAACCTCACCAACACCAAACAGACTCCCTCTGTGCATGTGAACCTCACCAACACCAAACACACTCCCTCTCTGCATGTGAACCACACCAACACCAAATTCACTCCCTCTCTGCATGTGTACCTAATCAACACCAAACACACTCCCTCTCTGCATGTGAACCTCACCAACACCAAACACACTTCCTCTGCGCATGTGAACCTCACCAACACCAAACACACTCCCTCTCTGCATGTGAACCTCACCAACACCAAACACACTCCCTCTCGCATGTGAACCGCACCAACACCAAACACACTCCCTCTGTGCATGTGAACCTCAACACCAAACACATTCCCTCTGTGCATGTGATCCACACCAACACCAAACACACTCCCTCTCTGCATGTGAACCACACCAACACCAAACACTCCCTCTCTGCATGTGAACCTCACCAACACCAAACACTCCCTCTCTGCATGTGAACCTCACCAACACCAAACACACTCCCTCTCTGCATGTGACCTCAACACCAAACACACTCCATCTCTACATGTGAACCACACCAACGCCAAACACACTCCCTCTCTGCATGTGAACCCCACCAACGCCCAACACACTCCCTCTCTGCATGTGAACCTCACCAACACCAAACACACTCCCTCTCTGCATGTGAACCTCACCAACACCAAACATACTCCCTCTCTGCATGTGAACCTCACCAGCACCAAACACACTCCCTCTCTCCATGTGAACCTCACCAACACCAAACAGACTCCCTCTGTGCATGTGAACCTCACCAACACCAAACACACTCCCTCTCTGCATGTGAACCACACCAACACCAAATTCACTCCCTCTCTGCATGTGTACCTAATCAACACC
The DNA here is from genome assembly GCF_902713425.1 of Acipenser ruthenus. NCBI lineage: Eukaryota > Metazoa > Chordata > Actinopteri > Acipenseriformes > Acipenseridae > Acipenser > Acipenser ruthenus. The sequence goes on along the minus strand of NW_026708201.1, from coordinate 71,428 downwards.
AAACACACTCCCTCTCTGCATGTGAACCTCACCAACACCAAACACACTTCCTCTGCGCATGTGAACCTCACCAACACCAAACACACTCCCTCTCTGCATGTGAACCTCACCAACACCAAACACACTCCCTCTCGCATGTGAACCGCACCAACACCAAACACACTCCCTCTCTGCATGTGAACCACACCAACACTAAACACACTCCCTCTCTGCATGTGAACCTCACCAACACCAAACACACTCGCTCTCTGCATGTGAACCTCACCAACACAAAACACACTCCCTCTCTCCATGTGAACCTCACCAACACCAAACACACTCCCTCTGTGCATGTGAACCTCAACACCAAACACACTCCCTCTCTACATGTGAACCACACCAACACCAAACACTCCCTCTCTGCATGTGAACCTCACCAACACCAAACACTCCCTCTCTGCATGTCAACCTCACCAACACCAAACACACTCCCTCTCTGCATGTGAACCTCAACACCAAACACACTCCATCTCTACATGTGAACCACACCAACGCCAAACACACTCGCTCTCTGCATGTGAACCTCACCAACACCAAACACACTCCCTCTCTCCATGTGAACCTCACCAACACCAAACAGACTCCCTCTGTGCATGTGAACCTCACCAACACCAAACACACTCCCTCTCTGCATGTGAACCACACCAACACCAAATTCACTCCCTCTCTGCATGTGTACCTAATCAACACCAAACACACTCCCTCTCTGCATGTGAACCTCACCAACACCAAACACACTTCCTCTGCGCATGTGAACCTCACCAACACCAAACACACTCCCTCTCTGCATGTGAACCTCACCAACACCAAACACACTCCCTCTCGCATGTGAACCGCACCAACACCAAACACACTCCCTCTCTGCATGTGAACCTCACCAACACCAAACACACTCGCTCTCTGCATGTGAACCTCACCAACACCAAACACACTCCCTCTCTCCATGTGAACCTCACCAAACACCAAACACACTCCCTCTGTGCATGTGAACCTCAACACCAAACACACTCCCTCTCGCATGTGAACCACACCAACACCAAACACTCCCTCTCTGCATGTGAACCTCACCAACACCAAACACTCCCTCTCTGCATGTGAACCTCACCAACACCAAACACACTCCCTCTCTGCATGTGAACCTCAACACCAAACACACTCCATCTCTACATGTGAACCACACCAACGCCAAACACACTCCCTCTCTGCATGTGAACTTCACCAACACCAAAAACACTCCCTCTCTGCATGTGAACCACACCAACACCAAACACTCCCTCTCTGCATGTGAACCTCACCAACACCAAACACTCCCTCTCTGCATGTGAACCTCACCAACACCAAACACACTCCCTCTCTGCATGTGAACCTCAACACCAAACACACTCCATCTCTACATGTGAACCACACCAACGCCAAACACACTCCCTCTCTGCATGTGAACCTCACCAACACCAAACACACTCCCTCTCTGCATGTGAACCTCACCAACACCAGACATACTCACTCTCTGTATGTGAACCTCACCAACACCAAACACACTCCCTCTCTCCATGTGAACCTCACCAACACCAAACAGACTCCCTCTGTGCATGTGAACCCCACCAACGCCCAACACACTCCCTCTGTGCATGTGAACCACACCAACATCAAACACACTCCCTCTCTCGCATGTGAACCGCACCAACACCAAACACACTCCCTCTCTGCATGTGAACCACACCAACACTAAACACACTCCCTCTCTGCATGTGAACCTCACCAACACCAAACACACTCGCTCTCTGCATGTGAACCTCACCAACACCAAACACACTCCCTCTCTCCATGTGAACCTCACCAACACCAAACACACTCCCTATGTGCATGTGAACCTCAAGACCAAACACACTCCCTCTCTGCATGTGAACCACACCAACACCAAACACTCCCTCTCTGCATGTGAACCTCACCAACACCAAACACTCCCTCTCTGCATGTGAACCTCACCAACACCAAACACACTCCCTCTCTGCATGTGAACCTCAACACCAAACACACTCCATCTCTACATGTGAACCACACCAACGCCAAACACACTCCCTCTCTGCATGTGAACCTCACCAACACCAAACACACTCCCTCTCTGCATGTGAACCTCACCAACACCAAACATACTCCCTCTCTGCATGTGAACCTCACCAACACCAAACACACTCCCTCTCTCCATGTGAACCTCACCAACACCAAACAGACTCCCTCTGTGCATGTGAACCCCACCAACGCCCAACACACTCCCTCTCTGCATGTGAACCTCACCAACACCAAACACACTCCCTCTCTGCATGTGAACCTCAACACCAAACACACTCCATCTCTACATGTGAACCACACCAAAGCCAAACACACTCCCTCTCTGCATGTGAACCACACCAACACCAAACACACTCCCTCTGTGCATGTGAACCTCACCAACACCAAACACACTCCCTCTCTGCATTTGAACCCCACCAACGACCAACACACTCCCTCTCTGCATGTGAACCTCACCAACACCAAACACACTCCCTCTCTGCATGTGAACCTCACCAACACAAACACACTCCCTCTGTGCATGTGAACCACACCAACATCAAACACACTCCCTCTCTGCATGTGAACCTCACCAACACCAAACACACTCCCTCTCTGCATGTGAACCTCAACACCAAACACACTCCCTCTGTGCATGTGAACCACACCAACACCAAACACACTCCCTCTGCGCATGTGAACATCACCAACACCAAACACACTACCTCTGCGCATGTGAACCTCACCAACACCAAATTCACTCCCTCTCTACATGTGAACCTCACCAACACCAAACACACTCCCTCTGCGCATGTGAATCTCACCAACACCCAGTCCCTGACCACATTCCGGCGCCTCCTTAAGACTCACCTCTTCAAAGAGCACCTGTAGAACTCCTCTGTTTGTATCCTGGGACACTATCACCCTTCATGTAAATGTGCTTTATTTTGCTCTTATCAGCCCCTATTTTACTGCATTTTAATCCTGTACTTCAGAATACTGTAATCTGCCAAGTGTTTAACCTGTAGTACTTTGTATTTAATCACATCCTGATGTAACTATCACTATTTAATCATATCCTGATGTAACTATCACTATTACCTGCTGTATTATTGAATTGTGGTTTGTCAAACTTGTACTTTACTTGAACAAAAGTTATTGTATTTCTTGCTCTATTGTATTACTTGTATTGTAACGCTTGAAATGTTTTTGCTTACGATTGTAAGTCGCCCTGGATAAGGGCGTCTGCTAAGAAATAAATAATAATAATAATAACACCAAACACACTCCCTCTCTGCATGTGAACCTCACCAACTCCAAACACACTCCCTCTGTGCATGTGAACCTCACCAACACCAAACACACTCCCTCTCTGCATGTGAACCTCACCAACGCCAAACATACTCCCTCTGCGCATGTGAACCTCACCAACACAAAACATTCCCCTCTGCATGTGAACCTCACCAACACCAAACACACTCCCTCTGTGCATGTGAACCTCACCAACACCAAACACACTCCCTCTCTGCATGTGAACCTCAACACCAACCACACGCCCTCTCTGCATGTGAACCTCACCAACACCAAACACACTCCCTCTGCGCATGTTAACCTCACCAACACCAAACACCCTCTCTGCATGTGAACCTCACCAACACCAAACACACTCCCTCGCTGCATGTGAACCTCACCAACACCAAACACACTCCCTCTCTGCATGTGAACCCCACCAATGCCAAACACACTCCCTCTGCGCATGTGAACCTCACCAACACCAAACACACTCCTTCTCTGCATTTGAACCCCACCAACGTCCAACACACTCCCTCTCTGCATGTGAACCTCACCAACACCAAACACACTCCCTCTCTGCATATGAACCACACCAACATCAAACACACTCCCACTGAGCATGTGAACCTCACCAACACCAAACACACTCCCTCTCTGCATGTGAACCTCAACACCAAACACACTCCATCTCTACATGTGAACCACACCAACGCCAAACACACTCTCTCTCTGCATGTGAACCACACCAACTCCAAACCACTCCCTCTGCGCATGTGAACATCACCAACACCAAACACACTACCTCTGCGCATGTGAACCTCACCAACACCAAACACACTCCCTCGTGAACCTCACCAACACCAAACACACTCCCTCTCTGCATTTGAACCCCACCAACGACCAACACACTCCCTCTCTGCATGTGAACCACACCAACACCAAACACACTCCCTCTCTGCATGTGAACCTCACCAACACCAAACACACTCCCTCTCTGCATGTGAACCTCACCAACACCAAACATACTCCATCTCTACATGTGAACTACACCAACACCAAACACAGTCCCTCCATGTGAACCTCACCAACACCAAACACACTCCCTCTGTGCATGTGAACCCCACCAACGCCCAACTCACTCCCTCTGAGAATGTGAACCACACCAACATCAAACACACTCCCTCTCTGCATGTGAACCTCACCAACACCAAACACACTCCCTCTCTGCATGTGAACCTCAACACCAAACACACTCCATCTCTACATGTGAACCACACCAACGCCAAACAAACTCTCTCTCTGCATGTGAACCACACCAACACCAAACACACTCCCTCTCTGCATTTGAACCCCACCAACGACCAACACACTCCCTCTCTGCATGTGAACCTCACCAACACCAAACACACTCCCTCTCTGCATGTGAACCTCACCAACACCAAACACACTCCCTCTGTGCATGTGAACCACACCAACATCAAACACACTCCCTCTCTGCATGTGAACCTCACCAACACCAAACACACTCCCTCTCTGCATGTGAACCTCAACACCAAACACACTCCATCTCTACATGTGAACCACACCAACGCCAAACACACTCCCTCTCTGCATGTGAACCACACCAACTCCAAACCACTCCCTCTGCGCATGTGAAAATCACCAACACCAAACACACTACCTCTGCGCATGTGAACCTCACCAACACCAAACACACTCCCTCCATGTGAACCTCACCAACACCAAACACACTCCATCTCTACATGTGAACCACACCAACGCCAAACACACTCTCTCTCTGCATGTGAACCTCACCAACACCAAACACACTCCCTCTGTGCATGTGAACCACACCAACATCAAACACACTCCCTCTCTGCATGTGAACCTCACCAACACCAAACACACTCCCTCTCTGCATGTGAACCTCAACACCAAACACACTCCCTCTCTGCATGTGAACCTCACCAATACCAAACACACTCGCTCTCTGCATGTGAACCTCACCAACACCAAACACACTCCCTCTCTCCATGTGAACCTCACCAACACCAAACACACTCCCTCTGTGCATGTGAACCTCAACACCAACCACACTCCCTCTGTGCATGTGAACCTCACCAACACCAAACACACTCCCTCTGTGCATGTGAACCACACCAACATCAAACACACTCCCTCTCTGCATGTGAACCTCACCAACACCAAACACACTCCCTCTCTGCATGTGAACCTCACCAACACCAAACACACTCCCTCTCTGCATGTGAACCGCACCAACACCAAACACACTCGCTCTCTGCATGTGAACCTCACCAACACCAAACACACTCGCTCTCTGCATGTGAACCTCACCAACACCAAACACACTCCCTCTCTCCATGTGAACCTCACCAACACCAAACACACTCCCTCTGTGCATGTGAACCTCAACACCAACCACACTCCCTCTGTGCATGTGAACCTCACCAACACCAAACACACTCCCTCTGTGCATGTGAACCACACCAACATCAAACACACTCCCTCTCTGCATGTGAACCTCACCAACACCAAACACACTCCCTCTCTGCATGTGAACCTCACCAACACCAAACACACTCCCTCTCTGCATGTGAACCGCACCAACACCAAACACACTCGCTCTCTGCATGTGAACCTCACCAACACCAAACACACTCGCTCTCTGCATGTGAACCTCACCAACACCAAACACACTCCCTCTCTCCATGTGAACCTCACCAACACCAAACACACTCCCTCTGTGCATGTGAACCTCACCAACGCCAAACACACTCTCTCTCTGCATGTGAACCACACCAACACCAAACACACTCCCTCTCTGCATTTGAACCCCACCAACGACCAACACACTCCCTCTCTGCATGTGAACCTCAGCAACACCAAACACACTCCCTCTCTGCATGTGAACCTCACCAACACCAAACACACTCCCTCTGTGCATGTGAACCACACCAACATCAAACACACTCCCTCTCTGCATGTGAACCTCACCAACACCAAACACACTCCCTCTCTGCATGTGAACCTCAACACCAAACACACTCCATCTCTACATGTGAACCACACCAACGCCAAACACACTCCCTCTCTGCATGTGAACCACACCAACTCCAAACCACTCCCTCTGCGCATGTGAAAATCACCAACACCAAACACACTACCTCTGCGCATATGAACCTCACCAACACCAAACACACTCCCTCGTGAACCTCACCAACACCAAACACACTCCCTCTCTGCATTTGAACCCCACCAACGACCAACACACTCCCTCTCTGCATGTGAACCACACCAACACCAAACACACTCCCTCTGCGCATGTGAACCACACCAACATCAAACACACTCCCTCTCTGCATGTGAACCTCACCAACACCAAACACACTCCCTCTCTGCATGTGAACCTCACCAACACCAAACACACTCCCTCTCTGCATGTGAACTTCAACACCAAACACACTCCATCTCTACATGTGAACCACACCAACGCCAAACACACTCTCTCTCTGCATGTGAACCTCACCAACACCAAACACACTCCCTCTGTGCATGTGAACCACACCAACATCAAACACACTCCCTCTTTGCATGTGAACCTCACCAACACCAAACACACTCCCTCTCTGCATGTGAACCTCAACACCAAACACACTCCCTCTCTGCATGTGAACCTCACCAACACCAAACACACTCGCTCTCTGCATGTGAACCTCACCAACACCAAACACACTCCCTCTCTCCATGTGAACCTCACCAACACCAAACACACTCCCTCTGTGCATGTGAACCTCAACACCAACCACACTCCCTCTGTGCATGTGAACCTCACCAACACGAAACACACTCCCTCTGTGCATGTGAACCCCACCAACGCCCAACACACTCCCTCTCTGCATGTGAACCTCACCAACACCAAACACACTCCCTCTCTGCATGTGAACCACACCAACACCATACACACTCCATCTCTACATGTGAACCTCACCAACACCAAACACACTCCCTCTCTGCATGTGAACCTCAACACCAAACACACTCCCTCTTTGCATGTGAACCTCACCAACACCAAACACACTCGCTCTCTGCATGTGAACCTCACCAACACCAAACACACTCCCTCTCTCCATGTGAACCTCACCAACACCAAACACACTCCCTCTGTGCATGTGAACCTCAACACCAACCACACTCCCTCTGTGCATGTGAACCTCACCAACACGAAACACACTCCCTCTGTGCATGTGAACCCCACCAACGCCCAACACACTCCCTCTCTGCATGTGAACCTCACCAACACCAAACACACTCCCTCTCTGCATGTGAACCACACCAACATCAAACACACTCCATCTCTACATGTGAACCACACCAACGCCAAACACACTCTCTCTCTGCATGTGATCCACACCAACACCAAACACACTCCCTCTGCGCATGTGAACCTCACCAACACCAAACACACTCCCTCTCTGCATTTGAACCCCACCAACGACCAACACACTCCCTCTCTGCATGTGAACCTCACCAACACCAAACACACTCCCTCTCTGCATGTGAACCTCACCAACACCAAACACACTCCCTCTCTGCATGTGAACCCCACCAACGCCCAACACACTCCCTCTCTGCATGTGAACCTCACCAACACCAAACACACTCCCTCTCTGCATGTGAACCACACCAACACCAAACACACTCCCTCTCTGCATGTGAACCACACCAACGCCAAACACACTCCCTCTCTGCATGTGAACCACACCAACTCCAAACCACTCCTTCTGCGCATGTGAACATCACCAACACCAAACACACTACCTCTGCGCATGTGAACCTCACCAACACCAAACACACTCCCTCGTGAACCTCACCAACACCAAACACACTCCCTCTCTGCATTTGAACCCCACCAACGACCAACACACTCCCTCTCTGCATGTGAACCACACCAACACCAAACACACTCCCTCTCTGCATGTGAACCTCACCAACACCAAACATACTCCCTCTCTGCATGTGAACCTCACCAACACCAAACACACTCCCTCTCTGCATTTGAACCTCACCAACACCAAACATACTCCCTCTCTGCATGTGAACCTCACCAACACCAAACACAGTCCCTCTCTGCATGTGAACCCCACCAAAGCCCAACACACTCCCTCTCTGCATGTGAACCTCACCAACACCAAACACACTCCCTCTCTGCATATGAACCTCACCAACACCAAACATACTCCCTCTCTGCATGTGAACCTCACCAACACCAAACACAGTCCCTCCATGTGAACCTCACCAACACCAAACACACTCCCTCTGTGCATGTGAACCTCAACACCAAACACACTCCCTCTGTGCATGTGAACCTCACCATCACCAAACACACTCCCTCTGTGCATGTGAACCCCACCAACGTCCAACTCACTCCCTCTGAGCATGTGAACCACACCAACATCAAACACACTCTCTCTCTGCATGTGAACCTCACCAACACCAAACACACTCCCTCTCTGCATGTGAACCCCACCAACGTCCAACTCACTCCCTCTGAGCATGTGAACCACACCAACATCAAACACACTCCCTCTCTGCATGTGAACCTCACCAACACCAAATACACTCCCTCTCTGCATGTGAACCTCACCAACACCAAACATACTCCATCTCTACATGTGAACCACACCAACACCAAACACAGTCCCTCCATGTGAACCTCACCACCAAACACACTCCCTCTGTGCATGTGAACCTCAACACCAAACACACTCCCTCTGTGCATGTGAACCTCACCATCACCAAACACACTCCCTCTGTGCATGTGAACCCCACCAACGCCCAACTCACTCCCTCTGAGCATGTGAACCACACCAACATCAAACACACTCCCTCTCTGCATGTGAACCTCAACACCAAACACACTCCCTCTGTGCATGTGAACCTCACCATCACCAAACACACTCCCTCTGTGCATATGAACCTCACCAACACCAAACACACTCCCTCTCTGCATGTGAACCTCACCAACACCAAACACACTCCATCTCTCCATGTGAACCTTACCAACACCAAACACACTCCCTCTGTGCATGTGAACCTCACCAACATCAAACACACTCCCTCTGTGCATGTGAACCTCACCAACACCAAACACACTCAATCTGTGCATGTGAACCCCACCAACGCCCAACACACTCCCTCTCTGCTTGTGAACCACACCAACATCAAACACACTCCCTCTCTGCATGTGAACCTCACCAACACCAAACACACTCCATCTCTACATGTGAACCTCACCAACACCAAACACACTCCCTCTCGCATGTGAACCGCACCAACACCAAACACACTCCCTCTCTGCATGTGAACCACACCATCACCAAACACACTCCCTCTCTGCATGTGAACCTCACCAACACCAAACACACTCCCTCTCTCCATGTGAACCTCACCAACACCAAACACACTCCCTCTCTCCATGTGAACCTCACCAACACCAAACACACTCCCTCTCTGCATGTGAACCTCACCAACACCAAACACACTCCCTCTCTGCATGTGAACCTCACCAACACCAAACACACTCCCTCGCATGTGAACCGCACCAACACCAAACACACTCCCTCGCATGTGAACTGCACCAACACCAAACACACTCCCTCTCTGCTTGTGAACCACACCAACACCAAACACACTCCCTCTCTGCATGTGAACCTCACCAACACCAAACACACTCCCTCTCTGCATGTGAACCTCACCAACACCAAACACACTCCCTCTCTGCATGTGAACCTTCACCAACACCAAACACACTCCCTCTCTCCATGTGAACCTCACCAACACCAAACACACTCCCTCTGTGCATGTGAACCTCAACACCAACCACACTCCCTCTGTGCATGTGAACCTCACCAACACGAAACACACTCCCTCTGTGCATGTGAACCCCACCAACGCCCAACACACTCCCTCTCTGCATGTGAACCTCACCAACACCAAACACACTCCCTCTCTGCATGTGAACCACACCAACATCAAACACACTCCATCTCTACATGTGAACCACACCAACGCCAAACACACTCTCTCTCTGCATGTGATCCACACCAACACCAAACACACTCCCTCTGCGCATGTGAACCTCACCAACACCAAACACACTCCCTCTCTGCATTTGAACCCCACCAACGACCAACACACTCCCTCTCTGCATGTGAACCTCACCAACACCAAACACACTCCCTCTCTGCATGTGAACCTCACCAACACCAAACACACTCCCTCTCTGCATGTGAACCCCACCAACGCCCAACACACTCCCTCTCTGCATGTGAACCTCACCAACACCAAACACACTCCCTCTCTGCATGTGAACCACACCAACACCAAACACACTCCCTCTCTGCATGTGAACCACACCAACGCCAAACACACTCCCTCTCTGCATGTGAACCACACCAACTCCAAACCACTCCTTCTGCGCATGTGAACATCACCAACACCAAACACACTACCTCTGCGCATGTGAACCTCACCAACACCAAACACACTCCCTCGTGAACCTCACCAACACCAAACACACTCCCTCTCTGCATTTGAACCCCACCAACGACCAACACACTCCCTCTCTGCATGTGAACCACACCAACACCAAACACACTCCCTCTCTGCATGTGAACCTCACCAACACCAAACATACTCCCTCTCTGCATGTGAACCTCACCAACACCAAACACACTCCCTCTCTGCATTTGAACCTCACCAACACCAAACATACTCCCTCTCTGCATGTGAACCTCACCAACACCAAACACAGTCCCTCTCTGCATGTGAACCCCACCAAAGCCCAACACACTCCCTCTCTGCATGTGAACCTCACCAACACCAAACACACTCCCTCTCTGCATATGAACCTCACCAACACCAAACATACTCCCTCTCTGCATGTGAACCTCACCAACACCAAACACAGTCCCTCCATGTGAACCTCACCAACACCAAACACACTCCCTCTGTGCATGTGAACCTCAACACCAAACACACTCCCTCTGTGCATGTGAACCTCACCATCACCAAACACACTCCCTCTGTGCATGTGAACCCCACCAACGTCCAACTCACTCCCTCTGAGCATGTGAACCACACCAACATCAAACACACTCTCTCTCTGCATGTGAACCTCACCAACACCAAACACACTCCCTCTCTGCATGTGAACCCCACCAACGTCCAACTCACTCCCTCTGAGCATGTGAACCACACCAACATCAAACACACTCCCTCTCTGCATGTGAACCTCACCAACACCAAATACACTCCCTCTCTGCATGTGAACCTCACCAACACCAAACATACTCCATCTCTACATGTGAACCACACCAACACCAAACACAGTCCCTCCATGTGAACCTCACCACCAAACACACTCCCTCTGTGCATGTGAACCTCAACACCAAACACACTCCCTCTGTGCATGTGAACCTCACCATCACCAAACACACTCCCTCTGTGCATGTGAACCCCACCAACGCCCAACTCACTCCCTCTGAGCATGTGAACCACACCAACATCAAACACACTCCCTCTCTGCATGTGAACCTCAACACCAAACACACTCCCTCTGTGCATGTGAACCTCACCATCACCAAACACACTCCCTCTGTGCATATGAACCTCACCAACACCAAACACACTCCCTCTCTGCATGTGAACCTCACCAACACCAAACACACTCCATCTCTCCATGTGAACCTTACCAACACCAAACACACTCCCTCTGTGCATGTGAACCTCACCAACATCAAACACACTCCCTCTGTGCATGTGAACCTCACCAACACCAAACACACTCAATCTGTGCATGTGAACCCCACCAACGCCCAACACACTCCCTCTCTGCTTGTGAACCACACCATCACCAAACACATTACCTCTGTGCATGTGAACCCCACCAACACCAAACACACTCCCTCTGTGCATGTGAACCTCACCAACACCAAACACACTACCTCTGCGCATGTGAACCTCACCAAAATCAAATTCACTCCCTCTCTGCATGTGAACCTCACCAACGCCAAACACACTCCCTCTCTGCATGTGAACCTCACCAACTCCAAACACACTCCCTCTGTGCATGTGAACCTCACCAACACCAAACACACTCACTCTCTGCATGTGAACCTCACCAACATCAAACACACTCCCTATCTGCATGTGAACCTCACCAACGCCAAACACACTCCCTCTGCGCATGTGAACCCCACCAACACCAAACACACTCCCTCTCTGCATGTGAACCTCACCAACACCAAACACACTACCTCTGCGCATGTGAACCTCACCAAAATCAAACACACTCCCTCTCTGCATGTGAACCTCACCAACACCAAACACACTCCCTCTCTGCATGTGAACCTCACCAACACCAAACACACTCTCTCTGCCCATGTGAACCTCACCAACACCAAACACACTCCCTCTCTGCAGTGAACCCCACCAACACCAAACACACTCCCTCTCTGCATGTGAACCACACCAACACCAAACACACTCCCTCTCTGCATGTGAACCTCACCAAAACCAAATTCACTCCCTCTCTGCATGTGAACCTCACCAACACCAAATTCACTCCCTCTCTGCATGTGAACCTCACCAACACCAAACACATTTCCTCTGCGCATGTGAACCTCACCAACACCAAACACACTCCCTCTCTGCATGTGAACCTCACCAACACCAAACACACTCCCTCTCTGCATGTGAACCTCAACACCAAACACACTCCATCTCTACATGTGAACCACACTACGCCAAACACACTCCCTCTCTGCATGTGAACCTCACCAACACCAAATACACTCCCTCTCTGCATGTGAACCTCACCAACACCAAACACACTCCCTCTCTGCATGTGAACCTCACCAACACCAAACACACTCCCTCTCTGCATGTGAACCACACCAACACCAAACACACTCCCTCTGTGCATGTGAACCTCAACATCAAACACACTCCCTCTGTGCATGTGAACCTCACCAACATCAAACACACTCCCTCTCTGCATGTGAACCGCACCAACACCAAACACACTCGCTCTCTGCATGTGAACCTCACCAACACCAAACACACTCCCTCTCTCCATGTGAACCTCAACACCAAACACACTCCATCTCTACATGTGAACCACACCAACGCCAAACAAACTCTCTCTCTGCATGTGAACCACACCAACACCAAACACACTCCCTCTGTGCATGTGAACCTCAACATCAAACACACTCCCTCTGTGCATGTGAACCTCACCAACATCAAACACACTCCCTCTCTGCATGTGAACCGCACCAACACCAAACACACTCCCTCTCTGCATGTGAACCACACCAACACCAAACACACTCCCTCTGTGCATGTGAACCTCAACAGCAAACACACTCCCTCTGTGCATGTGAACCTCACCAACATCAAACACACTCCCTCTCTGCATGTGAACCGCACCAACTCCAAACACACTCCCTCTGTGCATGTGAACCTCACCAACACCAAACACACTCCTTCTGCGCATGTGAACCACACCAACATCAAACACACTCCCTCTCTGCATGTGAACCTCACCAACACCAAACACACTCCCTCTCTGCATGTGAACCTCAACACCAAACACACTCCATCTCTACATGTGAACCACACCAACGCCAAACAAACTCTCTCTCTGCATGTGAACCACACCAACACCAAACACACTCCCTCTCTGCATTTGAACCCCACCAACGACCAACACACTCCCTCTCTGTATGTGAACCTCACCAACACCAAACACACTCCCTCTCTGCATGTGAACCTCACCAACACCAAACACACTCCCTCTGTGCATGTGAACCACACCAACATCAAACACACTCCCTCTCTGCATGTGAACCTCACCAACACCAAACACACTCCCTCTCTGCATGTGAACCTCAACACCAAACACACTCCATCTCTACATGTGAACCACACCAACGCCAAACACACTCCCTCTCTGCATGTGAACCACACCAACTCCAAACCACTCCCTCTGCGCATGTGAAAATCACCAACACCAAAAACACTACCTCTGCGCATGTGAACCTCACCAACACCAAACACACTCCCTCCATGTGAACCTCACCAACACCAAACACACTCCATCTCTACATGTGAACCACACCAACGCCAAACACACTCTCTCTCTGCATGTGAACCTCACCAACACCAAACACACTCCCTCTGTGCATGTGAACCACACCAACATCAAACACACTCCATCTCTGCATGTGAACCTCACCAACACCAAATACACTCCCTCTCTGCATGTGAACCTCAACACCAAACACACTCCCTCTCTGCATGTGAACCTCACCAACACCAAACACACTCGCTCTCTGCATGTGAACCTCACCAACACCAAACACACTCCCTCTCTCCATGTGAACCTCACCAACACCAAACACACTCCCTCTGTGCATGTGAACCTCAACACCAACCACACTCCCTCTGTGCATGTGAACCTCACCAACACCAAACACACTCCCTCTGTGCATGTGAACCACACCAACATCAAACACACTCCCTCTCTGCATGTAAACCTCACCAACACCAAACACACTCCCTCTCTGCATGTGAACCTCACCAACACCAAACACACTCCCTCTCTGCATGTGAACCGCACCAACACCAAACACACTCGCTCTCTGCATGTGAACCTCACCAACACCAAACACACTCGCTCTCTGCATGTGAACCTCACCAACACCAAACACACTCCCTCTCTCCATGTGAACCTCACCAACACCAAACACACTCCCTCTGTGCATGTGAACCTCACCAACGCCAAACACACTCTCTCTCTGCATGTGAACCACACCAACACCAAACACACTCCCTCTCTGCATTTGAACCCCACCAACGACCAACACACTCCCTCTCTGCATGTGAACCTCACCAACACCAAACACACTCCCTCTCTGCATGTGAACCTCACCAACACCAAACACACTCCCTCTGTGCATGTGAACCACAACACCAAACACACTCCATCTCTACATGTGAACCACACCAACGCCAAACACACTCTCTCTCTGCATGTGAACCACACCAACACCAAACACACTCCCTCTCTGCATTTGAACCCCACCAACGACCAACACACTCCCTCTCTGCATGTGAACCTCACCAACATCAAACACACTCCCTCTCTGCATGTGAACCTCACCAACACCAAACACACTCCCTCTCTGCATGTGAACCTCAACACCAAACACACTCCATCTCTACATGTGAACCACACCAACGCCAAACACACTCCCTCTCTGCATGTGAACCACACCAACTCCAAACCACTCCCTCTGCGCATGTGAAAATCACCAACACCAAACACACTACCTCTGCGCATGTGAACCTCACCAACACCAAACACACTCCCTCGTGAACCTCACCAACACCAAACACACTCCCTCTCTGCATTTGAACCCCACCAACGACCAACACACTCCCTCTCTGCATGTGAACCACACCAACACCAAACACACTCCCTCTGCGCATGTGAACCACACCAACATCAAACACACTCCCTCTCTGCATGTGAACCTCACCAACACCAAACACACTCCCTCTCTGCATGTGAACCTCACCAACACCAAACACACTTCCTCTCTGCATGTGAACTTCAACACCAAACACACTCCATCTCTACATGTGAACCACACCAACGCCAAACACACTCTCTCTTTGCATGTGAACCTCACCAACACCAAACACACTCCCTCTGTGCATGTGAACCACACCAACATCAAACACACTCCCTCTCTGCATGTGAACCTCACCAACACCAAACACACTCCCTCCATGTGAACCTCACCAACACCAAACACACTCCATCTCTACATGTGAACCACACCAACGCCAAACACACTCTCTCTCTGCATGTGAACCTCACCAACACCAAACACACTCCCTCTGTGCATGTGAACCACACCAACATCAAACACACTCCATCTCTGCATGTGAACCTCACCAACACCAAACACACTCCCTCTCTGCATGTGAACCTCAACACCAAACACACTCCCTCTCTGCATGTGAACCTCACCAACACCATTCACACTCGCTCTCTGCATGTGAACCTCACCAACACCAAACACACTCCCTCTCTCCATGTGAACCTCACCAACACCAAACACACTCCCTCTGTGCATGTGAACCTCAACACCAACCACACTCCCTCTGTGCATGTGAACCTCACCAACACGAAACACACTCCCTCTGTGCATGTGAACCACACCAACATCAAACACACTCCCTCTCTGCATGTGAACCTCACCAACACCAAACACACTCCCTCTCTGCATGTGAACCTCACCAACACCAAACACACTCCCTCTCTGCATGTGAACCGCACCAACACCAAACACACTCGCTCTCTGCATGTGAACCTCACCAACACCAAACACACTCGCTCTCTGCATGTGAACCTCACCAACACCAAACACACTCCCTCTCTCCATGTGAACCTCACCAACACCAAACACACTCCCTCTGTGCATGTGAACCTCACCAACGCCAAACACACTCTCTCTCTGCATGTGAACCACACCAACACCAAACACACTCCCTCTCTGCATTTGAACCCCACCAACGACCAACACACTCCCTCTCTGCATGTGAACCTCACCAACACCAAACACACTCCCTCTCTGCATGTGAACCTCACCAACACCAAACACACTCCCTCTGTGCATGTGAACCACACCAACATCAAACACACTCCCTCTCTGCATGTGAACCTCACCAACACCAAACACACTCCCTCTCTGCATGTGAACCTCAACACCAAACACACTCCATCTCTACATGTGAACCACACCAACGCCAAACACACTCCCTCTCTGCATGTGAACCACACCAACTCCAAACCACTCCCTCTGCGCATGTGAAAATCACCAACACCAAACACAC
Source organism: Acipenser ruthenus (assembly GCF_902713425.1). Taxonomy (NCBI): domain Eukaryota; kingdom Metazoa; phylum Chordata; class Actinopteri; order Acipenseriformes; family Acipenseridae; genus Acipenser; species Acipenser ruthenus. Next base: position 54,058 of record NW_026708201.1, on the reverse strand, counting down.
TACCTCTGCGCATGTGAACCTCACCAACACCAAACACACTCCCTCGTGAACCTCACCAACACCAAACACACTCCCTCTCTGCATTTGAACCCCACCAACGACCAACACACTCCCTCTCTGCATGTGAACCACACCAACACCAAACACACTCCCTCTGCGCATGTGAACCACACCAACATCAAACACACTCCCTCTCTGCATGTGAACCTCACCAACACCAAACACACTCCCTCTCTGCATGTGAACCTCACCAACACCAAACACACTCCCTCTCTGCATGTGAACTTCAACACCAAACACACTCCATCTCTACATGTGAACCACACCAACGCCAAACACACTCTCTCTCTCTGCATGTGAACCTCACCAACACCAAACACACTCCCTCTGTGCATGTGAACCACACCAACATCAAACACACTCCCTCTCTGCATGTGAACCTCACCAACACCAAACACACTCCCTCTCTGCATGTGAACCTCAACACCAAACACACTCCCTCTCTGCATGTGAACCTCACCAACACCAAACACACTCGCTCTCTGCATGTGAACCTCACCAACACCAAACACACTCCCTCTCTCCATGTGAACCTCACCAACACCAAACACACTCCCTCTGTGCATGTGAACCTCAACACCAACCACACTCCCTCTGTGCATGTGAACCTCACCAACACGAAACACACTCCCTCTGTGCATGTGAACCCCACCAACGCCCAACACACTCCCTCTCTGCATGTGAACCTCACCAACACCAAACACACTCCCTCTCTGCATGTGAACCACACCAACACCAAACACACTCCATCTCTACATGTGAACCTCACCAACACCAAACACACTCCCTCTCTGCATGTGAACCTCAACACCAAACACACTCCCTCTTTGCATGTGAACCTCACCAACACCAAACACACTCGCTCTCTGCATGTGAACCTCACCAACACCAAACACACTCCCTCTCTCCATGTGAACCTCACCAACACCAAACACACTCCCTCTGTGCATGTGAACCTCAACACCAACCACACTCCCTCTGTGCATGTGAACCTCACCAACACGAAACACACTCCCTCTGTGCATGTGAACCCCACCAACGCCCAACACACTCCCTCTCTGCATGTGAACCTCACCAACACCAAACACACTCCCTCTCTGCATGTGAACCACACCAACATCAAACACACTCCATCTCTACATGTGAACCACACCAACGCCAAACACACTCTCTCTCTGCATGTGAACCACACCAACACCAAACACACTCCCTCTGCGCATGTGAACCTCACCAACACCAAACACACTCCCTCTCTGCATTTGAACCCCACCAACGACCAACACACTCCCTCTCTGCATGTGAACCTCACCAACACCAAACACACTCCCTCTCTGCATGTGAACCTCACCAACACCAAACACACTCCCTCTCTGCATGTGAACCTCAACACCAAACACACTCCATCTCTACATGTGAACCACACCAACGCCAAACACACTCCCTCTCTGCATGTGAACCACACCAACTCCAAACCACTCCTTCTGCGCATGTGAACATCACCAACACCAAACACACTACCTCTGCGCATGTGAACCTCACCAACACCAAACACACTCCCTCGTGAACCTCACCAACACCAAACACATTCCCTCTCTGCATTTGAACCCCACCAACGACCAACACACTCCCTCTCTGCATGTGAACCACACCAACACCAAACACACTCCTCTCTGCATGTGAACCTCACCAACACCAAACATACTCCCTCTCTGCATGTGAACCTCACCAACACCAAACACACTCCCTCTCTGCATGTGAACCTCACCAACACCAAACATACTCCCTCTCTGCATGTGAACCTCACCAACACCAAACACAGTCCCTCTCTGCATGTGAACCCCACCAACGCCCAACACACTCCCTCTCTGCATGTGAACCTCACCAACACCAAACACACTCCCTCTCTGCATGTGAACCTCACCAACACCAAACATACTCCCTCTCTGCATGTGAACCTCACCAACACCAAACACAGTCCCTCCATGTGAACCTCACCAACACCAAACACACTCCCTCTGTGCATTTGAACCTCAACACCAAACACACTCCCTCTGTGCATGTGAACCTCACCATCACCAAACACACTCCCTCTGTGCATGTGAACCCCACCAACGTCCAACTCACTCCCTCTGAGCATGTGAACCACACCAACATCAAACACACTCTCTCTCTGCATGTGAACCTCACCAACACCAAACACACTCCCTCTCTGCATGTGAACCTCACCAACACCAAACACACTCCCTCTCTCCATGTGAACCTCACCAACACCAAACACACTCCCTCTGTGCATGTGAACCTCAACACCAACCACACTCCCTCTGTGCATGTGAACCTCACCAACACGAAACACACTCCCTCTGTGCATGTGAACCCCACCAACGTCCAACTCACTCCCTCTGAGGATGTGAACCACACCAACATCAAACACACTCCCTCTCTGCATGTGAACCTCACCAACACCAAACACACTCCCTCTCTGCATGTGAACCTCACCAACACCAAACATACTCCATCTCTACATGTGAACCACACCAACCCCAAACACAGTCCCTCCATGTGAACCTCACCACCAAACACACTCCCTCTGTGCATGTGAACCTCAACACCAAACACACTCCCTCTGTGCATGTGAACCTCACCATCACCAAACACACTCCCTCGTGCATGTGAACCCCACCAACGCCCAACTCACTCCCTCTGAGCATGTGAACCACACCAACATCAAACACACTCCCTCTCTGCATGTGAACCTCAACACCAAACATACTCCCTCTGTGCATGTGAACCTCACCATCACCAAACACACTCCCTCTGTGCATGTGAACCTCACCAACACCAAACACACTCCCTCTCTGCATGTGAACCTCACCAACACCAAACACACTCCATCTCTCCATGTGAACCTTACCAACACCAAACACACTCCCTCTGTGCATGTGAACCTCAACATCAAACACACTCCCTCTGTGCATGTGAACCTCACCAACACCAAACACACTCAATCTGTGCATGTGAACCCCACCAACGCCCAACACACTCCCTCTCTGCATGTGAACCACACCATCACCAAACACATTCCCTCTGTGCATGTGAACCCCACCAACGCCCAACACACTCCCTCTGTGCATGTGAACCTCACCAACACCAAACACACTCCCTCTGCGCATGTGAACCCCACCAACACCAAACACACTCCCTCTCTGCATGTGAACCTCACCAACACCAAACACACTACCTCTGCGCATGTGAACCTCACCAAAATCAAATTCACTCCCTCTCTGCATGTGAACCTCACCAACGCCAAACACACTCCCTCTCTGCATGTGAACCTCACCAACTCCAAACACACTCCCTCTGTGCATGTGAACCTCAACACCAAACACACTCCCTCTGTGCATGTGAACCCCACCAACGCCCAACACACTCCCTCTCTGCATGTGAACCTCACCAACACCAAACACACTCCCTCTCTGCATGTGAACCACACCAACATCAAACACACTCCATCTCTACATGTGAACCACACCAACGCCAAACACACTCTCTCTCTGCATGTGAACCACACCAACACCAAACACACTCCCTCTGCGCATGTGAACCTCACCAACACCAAACACACTCCCTCTCTGCATTTGAACCCCACCAACGACCAACACACTCCCTCTCTGCATGTGAACCTCACCAACACCAAACACACTCCCTCTCTGCATGTGAACCTCACCAACACCAAACACACTCCCTCTCTGCATGTGAATCTCAACACCAAACACACTCCATCTCTACATGTGAACCACACCAACGCCAAACACACTCCCTCTCTGCATGTGAACCACACCAACTCCAAACCACTCCTTCTGCGCATGTGAACATCACCAACACCAAACACACTACCTCTGCGCATGTGAACCTCACCAACACCAAACACACTCCCTCGTGAACCTCACCAACACCAAACACACTCCCTCTCTGCATTTGAACCCCACCAACGACCAACACACTCCCTCTCTGCATGTGAACCACACCAACACCAAACACTCCCTCTCTGCATGTGAACCTCACCAACACCAAACATACTCCCTCTCTGCATGTGAACCTCACCAACACCAAACATACTCCCTCTCTGCATGTGAACCTCACCAACACCAAACACACTCCCTCTCTGCATGTGAACCTCACCAACACCAAACATACTCCCTCTCTGCATGTGAACCCCACCAACGCCCAACACACTCCCTCTCTGCATGTGAACCTCACCAACACCAAACACACTCCCTCTCTGCATGTGAACCTCACCAACACCAAACACACTCCCTCTCTGCATGTGAACCTCACCAACACCAAACACACTCGCTCTCTGCATGTGAACCTCACCAACACCAAACACACTCCCTCTCTCCATGTGAACCTCACCAACACCAAACACACTCCCTCTGTGCATGTGAACCTCAACACCAACCACACTCCCTCTGTGCATGTGAACCTCACCAACACCAAACACACTCCCTCTGTGCATGTGAACCCCACCAACGCCCAACACACTCCCTCTCTGCATGTGAACCTCACCAACACCAAACACACTCCCTCTCTGCATGTGAACCACACCAACATCAAACACACTCCATCTCTACATGTGAACCACACCAACGCCAAACACACTCTCTCTCTGCATGTGAACCACACCAACACCAAACACACTCCCTCTGCGCATGTGAACCTCACCAACACCAAACACACTCCCTCTCTGCATTTGAACCCCACCAACGACCAACACACTCCCTCTCTGCATGTGAACCTCACCAACACCAAACACACTCCCTCTCTGCATGTGAACCTCACCAACACCAAACACACTCCCTCTCTGCATGTGAACCTCAACACCAAACACACTCCATCTCTACATGTGAACCACACCAACGCCAAACACACTCCCTCTCTGCATGTGAACCACACCAACTCCAAACCACTCCTTCTGCGCATGTGAACATCACCAACACCAAACACACTACCTCTGCGCATGTGAACCTCACCAACACCAAACACACTCCCTCGTGAACCTCACCAACACCAAACACACTCCCTCTCTGCATTTGAACCCCACCAACGACCAACACACTCCCTCTCTGCATGTGAACCACACCAACACCAAACACACTCCCTCTCTGCATGTGAACCTCACCAACACCAAACATACTCCCTCTCTGCATGTGAACCTCACCAACACCAAACACACTCCCTCTCTGCATGTGAACCTCACCAACACCAAACATACTCCCTCTCTGCATGTGAACCTCACCAACACCAAACACAGTCCCTCTCTGCATGTGAACCCCACCAACGCCCAACACACTCCCTCGCTGCATGTGAACCTCACCAACACCAAACACACTCCCTCTCTGCATGTGAACCTCACCAACACCAAACATACTCCCTCTCTGCATGTGAACCTCACCAACACCAAACACAGTCCCTCCATGTGAACCTCACCAACACCAAACACACTCCCTCTGTGCATGTGAACCTCAACACCAAACACACTCCCTCTGTGCATGTGAACCTCACCATCACCAAACACACTCCCTCTGTGCATGTGAACCCCACCAACGTCCAACTCATTCCCTCTGAGCATGTGAACCACACCAACATCAAACACACTCTCTCTCTGCATGTGAACCTCACCAACACCAAACACACTCCCTCTCTGCATGTGAACCTCAACACCAAACACACTCCATCTCTACACATTACCACACCAACCGCCAAACACACTCCCTCTCTGCATGTGACCACACCAACTCCAAACCACTCCCTCTGCGCATGTGAAAATCACCAACACCAAACACACTACCTCTGCGCATGTGAACCTCACCACCCCAACACCAAACACACTCCCTCGTGAACCTCACCAACACCAAACACACTCCCTCTCTGCATTTGAACCCCACCAACGACCACACACTCCCTCTCTGCATGTGAACCACACCAACACCAAACACTCCCTCTCTGCATGTGAAACCCTCACCAACACCAAACATACTCCCTCTCTGCATGTGAACCTCACCAACACCAAACATACTCCCTCTCTGCATGTGAACCTCACCAACACCAAACACACTCCTCTCTGCATGTGAACCTCACCAACACCAAACAACTCCCTCTCTGCATGTGAACCCCACCAACGCCCAACACACTCCCTCTCTGCATGTGAACCTCACCAACACCAAACACACTCCCTCTCTGCATGTGAACCTCACCAACACCAAACACACTCCCTCTCTGCATGTGAACCTCACCAACACCAAACACACTCGCTCTCTGCATGTGAACCTCACCAACACCAAACACACTCCCTCTCTCCAATGTGAACCTCACCAACACCAAACACACTCCCTCTGTGCATGTGAACCTCAACACCAACCAACTCCCTCTGTGCATGTGAACCTCACCAACACCAAACACACTCCCTCTGTGCATGTGAACCCCACCAACGCCCAACACACTCCCTCTCTGCATGTGAACCTCACCAACACCAAACACACTCCCTCTCTGCATGTGAACCCCACCAACGACCAACACACTCCCTCTCTGCATGTGAACCTCACCAACACCAAACACACTCCTCTCTGCATGTGAACCTCACCAACACCAAACACACTCCCTCTCTGCATGTGAACCTCAACACCAAACACACTCCATCTCTACATGTGAACCACACCAACGCCAAACACACTCCCTCTCTGCATGTGAACCACACCAACTCCAACCACTCCTTCTGCGCATGTGAACATCACCAACACCAAACACACTACCTCTGCGCATGTGAACCTCACCAACACCAAACACACTCCCTCGTGAACCTCACCAACACCAAACACACTCCCTCTCTGCATTTGAACCCCACCAACGACCAACACACTCCCTCTCTGCATGTGAACCACACCAACACCAAACACACTCCCTCTCTGCATGTGAAACCTCACCAACACCAAACATACTCCCTCTCTGCATGTGAACCTCACCAACACCAAACACACTCCCTCTCTGCATGTGAACCTCACCAACACCAAACATACTCCCTCTCTGCATGTGAACCTCACCAACACCAACACAGTCCCTCTCTGCATGTGAACCCCACCAACGCCAACACACTCCCTCGCTGCATGTGAACCTCACCAACACCAAACACACTCCCTCTCTGCATGTGAACCTCACCAACACCAAACATACTCCCTCTCTGCATGTGAACCTCACCAACACCAAACACAGTCCCTCCATGTGAACCTCACCAACACCAAACACACTCCCTCTGTGCATGTGAACCTCAACACCAAACACACTCCCTCTGTGCATGTGAACCTCACCTTCACCAAACACACTCCCTCTGTGCATGTGAACCCCACCAACGTCCAACTCATTCCCTCTGAGCATGTGAACCACACCAACATCAAACACACTCTCTCTCTGCATGTGAACCTCACCAACACCAAACACACTCCCTCTCTGCATGTGAACCTCAACACCAAACACACTCCATCTCTACATGTGAACCACACCAACGCCAAACACACTCCCTCTCTGCATGTGAACCACACCAACTCCAAACCACTCCCTCTGCGCATGTGAAAATCACCAACACCAAACACACTCCCTCTCTGCATTTGAACCCCACCAACGACCAACACACTCCCTCTCTGCATGTGAACCACACCAACACCAAACACACTCCCTCTGCGCATGTGAACCACACCAACATCAAACACACTCCCTCTCTGCATGTGAACCTCACCAACACCAAACACACTCCCTCTCTGCATGTGAACCTCACCAACACCAAACACACTCCCTCTCTGCATGTGAACTTCAACACCAAACACACTCCATCTCTACATGTGAACCACACCAACGCCAAACACACTCTCTCTCTGCATGTGAACCTCACCAACACCAAACACACTCCCTCTGTGCATGTGAACCACACCAACATCAAACACACTCCCTCTCTGCATGTGAACCTCACCAACACCAAACACACTCCCTCTCTGCATGTGAACCTCAACACCAAACACACTCCCTCTCTGCATGTGAACCTCACCAACACCAAACACACTCGCTCTCTGCATGTGAACCTCACCAACACCAAACACACTCCCTCTCTCCATGTGAACCTCACCAACACCAAACACACTCCCTCTGTGCATGTGAACCTCAACACCAACCACACTCCCTCTGTGCATGTGAACCTCACCAACACGAAACACACTCCCTCTGTGCATGTGAACCCCACCAACGCCCAACACACTCCCTCTCTGCATGTGAACCTCACCAACACCAAACACACTCCCTCTCTGCATGTGAACCACACCAACACCAAACACACTCCATCTCTACATGTGAACCTCACCAACACCAAACACACTCCCTCTCTGCATGTGAACCTCACCAACACCAAACACACTCCCTCTCTCCATGTGAACCTCACCAACACCAAACACACTCCCTCTGTGCATGTGAACCTCAACACCAACCACACTCCCTCTGTGCATGTGAACCTCACCAACACGAAACACACTCCCTCTGTGCATGTGAACCCCACCAACGCCCAACACACTCCCTCTCTGCATGTGAACCTCACCAACACCAAACACACTCCCTCTCTGCATGTGAACCACACCAACATCAAACACACTCCATCTCTACATGTGAACCACACCAACGCCAAACACACTCTCTCTCTGCATGTGAACCACACCAACACCAAACACACTCCCTCTGCGCATGTGAACCTCACCAACACCAAACACACTCCCTCTCTGCATTTGAACCCCACCAACGACCAACACACTCCCTCTCTGCATGTGAACCTCACCAACACCAAACACACTCCCTCTCTGCATGTGATCCTCACCAACACCAAACACACTCCCTCTCTGCATGTGAACCTCAACACCAAACACACTCCATCTCTACATGTGAACCACACCAACGCCAAACACACTCCCTCTCTGCATGTGAACCACACCAACTCCAAACCACTCCTTCTGCGCATGTGAACATCACCAACACCAAACACACTACCTCTGCGCATGTGAACCTCACCAACACCAAACACACTCCCTCGTGAACCTCACCAACACCAAACACATTCCCTCTCTGCATTTGAACCCCACCAACGACCAACACACTCCCTCTCTGCATGTGAACCACACCAACACCAAACACACTCCCTCTCTGCATGTGAACCTCACCAACACCAAACATACTCCCTCTCTGCATGTGAACCTCACCAACACCAAACACACTCCCTCTCTGCATGTGAACCTCACCAACACCAAACATACTCCCTCTCTGCATGTGAACCTCACCAACACCAAACACAGTCCCTCTCTGCATGTGAACCCCACCAACGCCCAACACACTCCCTCTCTGCATGTGAACCTCACCAACACCAAACACACTCCCTCTCTGCATGTGAACCTCACCAACACCAAACATACTCCCTCTCTGCATGTGAACCTCACCAACACCAAACACAGTCCCTCCATGTGAACCTCACCAACACCAAACACACTCCCTCTGTGCATTTGAACCTCAACACCAAACACACTCCCTCTGTGCATGTGAACCTCACCATCACCAAACACACTCCCTCTGTGCATGTGAACCCCACCAACGTCCAACTCACTCCCTCTGAGCATGTGAACCACACCAACATCAAACACACTCTCTCTCTGCATGTGAACCTCACCAACACCAAACACACTCCCTCTCTGCATGTGAACCTCACCAACACCAAACACACTCCCTCTCTCCATGTGAACCTCACCAACACCAAACACACTCCCTCTATGCATGTGAACCTCAACACCAACCACACTCCCTCTGTGCATGTGAACCTCACCAACACGAAACACACTCCCTCTGTGCATGTGAACCCCACCAACGTCCAACTCACTCCCTCTGAGGATGTGAACCACACCAACATCAAACACACTCCCTCTCTGCATGTGAACCTCACCAACACCAAACACACTCCCTCTCTGCATGTGAACCTCACCAACACCAAACATACTCCATCTCTACATGTGAACCACACCAACCCCAAACACAGTCCCTCCATGTGAACCTCACCACCAAACACACTCCCTCTGTGCATGTGAACCTCAACACCAAACACACTCCCTCTGTGCATGTGAACCTCACCATCACCAAACACACTCCCTCTGTGCATGTGAACCCCACCAACGCCCAACTCACTCCCTCTGAGCATGTGAACCACACCAACATCAAACACACTCCCTCTCTGCATGTGAACCTCAACACCAAACATACTCCCTCTGTGCATGTGAACCTCACCATCACCAAACACACTCCCTCTGTGCATGTGAACCTCACCAACACCAAACACACTCCCTCTCTGCATGTGAACCTCACCAACACCAAACACACTCCATCTCTCCATGTGAACCTTACCAACACCAAACACACTCCCTCTGTGCATGTGAACCTCAACATCAAACACACTCCCTCTCTGCATGTGAACCTCAACACCAAACATACTCCCTCTGTGCATGTGAACCTCACCATCACCAAACACACTCCCTCTGTGCATGTGAACCTCACCAACACCAAACACACTCCCTCTCTGCATGTGAACCTCACCAACACCAAACACACTCCATCTCTCCATGTGAACCTTACCAACACCAAACACACTCCCTCTGTGCATGTGAACCTCAACATCAAACACACTCCCTCTCTGCATGTGAACCTCAACACCAAACATACTCCCTCTGTGCATGTGAACCTCACCAACACCAAACACACTCCCTCTCTCCATGTGAACCTCACCAACACCAAACACACTCCCTCTGTGCATGTGAACCTCAACACCAACCACACTCCCTCTGTGCATGTGAACCTCACCAACACCAAACACACTCCCTCTGTGCATGTGAACCCCACCAACGCCCAACACACTCCCTCTCTGCATGTGAACCTCACCAACACCAAACACACTCCCTCTCTGCATGTGAACCCCACCAACGACCAACACACTCCCTCTCTGCATGTGAACCTCACCAACACCAAACACACTCCCTCTCTGCATGTGAACCTCACCAACACCAAACACACTCCCTCTCTGCATGTGAACCTCAACACCAAACACACTCCATCTCTACATGTGAACCACACCAACGCCAAACACACTCCCTCTCTGCATGTGAACCACACCAACTCCAAACCACTCCTTCTGCGCATGTGAACATCACCAACACCAAACACACTACCTCTGCGCATGTGAACCTCACCAACACCAAACACACTCCCTCGTGAACCTCACCAACACCAAACACACTCCCTCTCTGCATTTGAACCCCACCACGACCAACACACTCCCTCTCTGCATGTGAACCACACCAACACCAAACACACTCCCTCTCTGCATGTGAACCTCACCAACACCAAACATACTCCCTCTCTGCATGTGAACCTCACCAACACCAAACACACTCCCTCTCTGCATGTGAACCTCACCAACACCAAACATACTCCCTCTCTGCATGTGAACCTCACCAACACCAAACACAGTCCCTCTCTGCATGTGAACCCCACCAACGCCCAACACACTCCCTCGCTGCATGTGAACCTCACCAACACCAAACACACTCCCTCTCTGCATGTGAACCTCACCAACACCAAACATACTCCCTCTCTGCATGTGAACCTCACCAACACCAAACACAGTCCCTCCATGTGAACCTCACCAACACCAAACACACTCCCTCTGTGCATGTGAACCTCAACACCAAACACACTCCCTCTGTGCATGTGAACCTCACCTTCACCAAACACACTCCCTCTGTGCATGTGAACCCCACCAACGTCCAACTCATTCCCTCTGAGCATGTGAACCACACCAACATCAAACACACTCTCTCTCTGCATGTGAACCTCACCAACACCAAACACACTCCCTCTCTGCATGTGAACCTCAACACCAAACACACTCCATCTCTACATGTGAACCACACCAACGCCAAACACACTCCCTCTCTGCATGTGAACCACACCAACTCCAAACCACTCCCTCTGCGCATGTGAAAATCACCAACACCAAACACACTCCCTCTCTGCATTTGAACCCCACCAACGACCAACACACTCCCTCTCTGCATGTGAACCACACCAACACCAAAACACACTCCCTCTGCGCATGTGAACCACACCAACATCAAACACACTCCCTCTCTGCATGTGAACCTCACCAACACCAAACACACTCCCTCTCTGCATGTGAACCTCACCAACACCAAACACACTCCCTCTCTGCATGTGAACTTCAACACCAAACACACTCCATCTCTACATGTGAACCACACCAACGCCAAACACACTCTCTCTCTGCATGTGAACCTCACCAACACCAAACACACTCCCTCTGTGCATGTGAACCACACCAACATCAAACACACTCCCTCTCTGCATGTGAACCTCACCAACACCAAACACACTCCCTCTCTGCATGTGAACCTCAACACCAAACACACTCCCTCTCTGCATGTGAACCTCACCAACACCAAACACACTCGCTCTCTGCATGTGAACCTCACCAACACCAAACACACTCCCTCTCTCCATGTGAACCTCACCAACACCAAACACACTCCCTCTGTGCATGTGAACCTCAACACCAACCACACTCCCTCTGTGCATGTGAACCTCACCAACACGAAACACACTCCCTCTGTGCATGTGAACCCCACCAACGCCCAACACACTCCCTCTCTGCATGTGAACCTCACCAACACCAAACACACTCCCTCTCTGCATGTGAACCACACCAACACCAAACACACTCCATCTCTACATGTGAACCTCACCAACACCAAACACACTCCCTCTCTGCATGTGAACCTCACCAACACCAAACACACTCCCTCTCTCCATGTGAACCTCACCAACACCAAACACACTCCCTCTGTGCATGTGAACCTCAACACCAACCACACTCCCTCTGTGCATGTGAACCTCACCAACACGAAACACACTCCCTCTGTGCATGTGAACCCCACCAACGCCCAACACACTCCCTCTCTGCATGTGAACCTCACCAACACCAAACACACTCCCTCTCTGCATGTGAACCACACCAACATCAAACACACTCCATCTCTACATGTGAACCACACCAACGCCAAACACACTCTCTCTCTGCATGTGAACCACACCAACACCAAACACACTCCCTCTGCGCATGTGAACCTCACCAACACCAAACACACTCCCTCTCTGCATTTGAACCCCACCAACGACCAACACACTCCCTCTCTGCATGTGAACCTCACCAACACCAAACACACTCCCTCTCTGCATGTGATCCTCACCAACACCAAACACACTCCCTCTCTGCATGTGAACCTCAACACCAAACACACTCCATCTCTACATGTGAACCACACCAACGCCAAACACACTCCCTCTCTGCATGTGAACCACACCAACTCCAAACCACTCCTTCTGCGCATGTGAACATCACCAACACCAAACACACTACCTCTGCGCATGTGAACCTCACCAACACCAAACACACTCCCTCGTGAACCTCACCAACACCAAACACATTCCCTCTCTGCATTTGAACCCCACCAACGACCAACACACTCCCTCTCTGCATGTGAACCACACCAACACCAAACACACTCCCTCTCTGCATGTGAACCTCACCAACACCAAACATACTCCCTCTCTGCATGTGAACCTCACCAACACCAAACACACTCCCTCTCTGCATGTGAACCTCACCAACACCAAACATACTCCCTCTCTGCATGTGAACCTCACCAACACCAAACACAGTCCCTCTCTGCATGTGAACCCCACCAACGCCCAACACACTCCCTCTCTGCATGTGAACCTCACCAACACCAAACACACTCCCTCTCTGCATGTGAACCTCACCAACACCAAACATACTCCCTCTCTGCATGTGAACCTCACCAACACCAAACACAGTCCCTCCATGTGAACCTCACCAACACCAAACACACTCCCTCTGTGCATTTGAACCTCAACACCAAACACACTCCCTCTGTGCATGTGAACCTCACCATCACCAAACACACTCCCTCTGTGCATGTGAACCCCACCAACGTCCAACTCACTCCCTCTGAGCATGTGAACCACACCAACATCAAACACACTCTCTCTCTGCATGTGAACCTCACCAACACCAAACACACTCCCTCTCTGCATGTGAACCTCACCAACACCAAACACACTCCCTCTCTCCATGTGAACCTCACCAACACCAAACACACTCCCTCTATGCATGTGAACCTCAACACCAACCACACTCCCTCTGTGCATGTGAACCTCACCAACACGAAACACACTCCCTCTGTGCATGTGAACCCCACCAACGTCCAACTCACTCCCTCTGAGGATGTGAACCACACCAACATCAAACACACTCCCTCTCTGCATGTGAACCTCACCAACACCAAACACACTCCCTCTCTGCATGTGAACCTCACCAACACCAAACATACTCCATCTCTACATGTGAACCACACCAACCCCAAACACAGTCCCTCCATGTGAACCTCACCACCAAACACACTCCCTCTGTGCATGTGAACCTCAACACCAAACACACTCCCTCTGTGCATGTGAACCTCACCATCACCAAACACACTCCCTCTGTGCATGTGAACCCCACCAACGCCCAACTCACTCCCTCTGAGCATGTGAACCACACCAACATCAAACACACTCCCTCTCTGCATGTGAACCTCAACACCAAACATACTCCCTCTGTGCATGTGAACCTCACCATCACCAAACACACTCCCTCTGTGCATGTGTACCTCACCAACACCAAACACACTCCCTCTCTGCATGTGAACCTCACCAACACCAAACACACTCCATCTCTCCATGTGAACCTTACCAACACCAAACACACTCCCTCTGTGCATGTGAACCTCAACATCAAACACACTCCCTCTCTGCATGTGAACCTCAACACCAAACATACTCCCCTCTGTGCATGTGAACCTCACCATCACCAAACACACTCCCTCTGTGCATGTGAACCTCACCAACACCAAACACACTCCCTCTCTGCATGTGAACCTCACCAACACCAAACACACTCCATCTCTCCATGTGAACCTTACCAACACCAACACACTCCCTCTGTGCATGTGAACCTCAACATCAAACACACTCCCTCTCTGCATGTGAACCTCAACACCAAACATACTCCCTCTGTGCATGTGAACCTCACCATCACCAAACACACTCCCTCTGTGCATGTGAACCTCACCAACACCAAACACACTCAATCTGTGCATGTGAACCCCACCAACGCCCAACACACTCCCTCTCTGCATGTGAACCACACCATCACCAAACACACTCCCTCTCTGCTTGTGAACCCCACCAACGCCCAACACACTCCCTCTGTGCATGTGAACCTCACCAACACCAAACACACTCCCTCTGCGCATGTGAACCCCACCAACACCAAACACACTCCCTCTCTGCATGTGAACCTCACCAACACCAAACACACTACCTCTGCGCATGTGAACCTCACCAAAATCAAATCACTTCCCTCTCTGCATGTGAACCTCACCAACGCCAAACACACTCCCTCTCTGCATGTGAACCTCACCAACTCCAAACACACTCCCTCTGTGCATGTGAACCTCAACACCAAACACACTCCCTCTGTGCATGTGAACCCCACCAACGCCCAACACACTCCCTCTCTGCATGTGAACCTCACCAACACCAAACACACTCCCTCTCTGCATGTGAACCACACCAACATCAAACACACTCCATCTCTACATGTGAACCACACCAACGCCAAACACACTCTCTCTCTGCATGTGAACCACACCAACACCAAACACACTCCCTCTGCGCATGTGAACCTCACCAACACCAAACACACTCCCTCTCTGCATTTGAACCCCACCAACGACCAACACACTCCCTCTCTGCATGTGAACCTCACCAACACCAAACACACTCCCTCTCTGCATGTGAACCTCACCAACACCAAACACACTCCCTCTCTGCATGTGAATCTCAACACCAAACACACTCCATCTCTACATGTGAACCACACCAACGCCAAACACACTCCCTCTCTGCATGTGAACCACACCAACTCCAAACCACTCCTTCTGCGCATGTGAACATCACCAACACCAAACACACTACCTCTGCGCATGTGAACCTCACCAACACCAAACACACTCCCTCGTGAACCTCACCAACACCAAACACACTCCCTCTCTGCATTTGAACCCCACCAACGACCAACACACTCCCTCTCTGCATGTGAACCACACCAACACCAAACACTCCCTCTCTGCATGTGAACCTCACCAACACCAAACATACTCCCTCTCTGCATGTGAACCTCACCAACACCAAACACACTCCCTCTCTGCATGTGAACCTCACCAACACCAAACATACTCCCTCTCTGCATGTGAACCCCACCAACGCCCAACACACTCCCTCTCTGCATGTGAACCTCACCAACACCAAACACACTCCCTCTCTGCATGTGAACCTCACCAACACCAAACACACTCCCTCTCTGCATGTGAACCTCACCAACACCAAACACACTCGCTCTCTGCATGTGAACCTCACCAACACCAAACACACTCCCTCTCTCCATGTGAACCTCACCAACACCAAACACACTCCCTCTGTGCATGTGAACCTCAACACCAACCACACTCCCTCTGTGCATGTGAACCCCACCAACGCCCAACACACTCCCTCTCTGCATGTGAACCTCACCAACACCAAACACACTCCCTCTCTGCATGTGAACCACACCAACATCAAACACACTCCATCTCTACATGTGAACCACACCAACGCCAAACACACTCTCTCTCTGCATGTGAACCACACCAACACCAAACACACTCCCTCTGCGCATGTGAACCTCACCAACACCAAACACACTCCCTCTCTGCATTTGAACCCCACCAACGACCAACACACTCCCTCTCTGCATGTGAACCTCACCAACACCAAACACACTCCCTCTCTGCATGTGAACCTCACCAACACCAAACACACTCCCTCTCTGCATGTGAACCTCAACACCAAACACACTCCATCTCTACATGTGAACCACACCAACGCCAAACACACTCCCTCTCTGCATGTGAACCACACCAACTCCAAACCACTCCTTCTGCGCATGTGAACATCACCAACACCAAACACACTACCTCTGCGCATGTGAACCTCACCAACACCAAACACACTCCCTCGTGAACCTCACCAACACCAAACACACTCCCTCTCTGCATTTGAACCCCACCAACGACCAACACACTCCCTCTCTGCATGTGAACCACACCAACACCAAACACACTCCCTCTCTGCATGTGAACCTCACCAACACCAAACATACTCCCTCTCTGCATGTGAACCTCACCAACACCAAACACACTCCCTCTCTGCATGTGAACCTCACCAACACCAAACATACTCCCTCTCTGCATGTGAACCTCACCAACACCAAACACAGTCCCTCTCTGCATGTGAACCCCACCAACGCCCAACACACTCCCTCGCTGCATGTGAACCTCACCAACACCAAACACACTCCCTCTCTGCATGTGAACCTCACCAACACCAAACATACTCCCTCTCTGCATGTGAACCTCACCAACACCAAACACAGTCCCTCCATGTGAACCTCACCAACACCAAACACACTCCCTCTGTGCATGTGAACCTCAACACCAAACACACTCCCTCTGTGCATGTGAACCTCACCATCACCAAACACACTCCCTCTGTGCATGTGAACCCCACCAACGTCCAACTCACTCCCTCTGAGCATGTGAACCACACCAACATCAAACACACTCTCTCTCTGCATGTGAACCTCACCAACACCAAACACACTCCCTCTCTGCATGTGAACCTCACCAACACCAAACACACTCCCTCTCTCCATGTGAACCTCACCAACACCAAACACACTCCCTCTGTGCATGTGAACCTCAACACCAACCACACTCCCTCTGTGCATGTGAACCTCACCAACACGAAACACACTCCCTCTGTGCATGTGAACCCCACCAACGTCCAACTCACTCCCTCTGAGCATGTGAACCACACCAACATCAAACACACTCCCTCTCGCATGTGAACCTCACCAACACCAAACACACTCCCTCTCTGCATGTGAACCACACCAACATCAAACACACTCCATCTCTACATGTGAACCACACCAACGCCAAACACACTCTCTCTCTGCATGTGAACCTCACCAACACCAAACACACTCCCTCTGTGCATGTGAACCTCAACACCAAACACACTCCCTCTGTGCATGTGAACCTCACCTTCACCAAACACACTCCCTCTGTGCATGTGAACCCCACCAACGTCCAACTCATTCCCTCTGAGCATGTGAACCACACCAACATCAAACACACTCTCTCTCTGCATGTGAACCTCACCAACACCAAACACACTCCCTCTCTGCATGTGAACCTCAACACCAAACACACTCCATCTCTACATGTGAACCACACCAACGCCAAACACACTCCCTCTCTGCATGTGAACCACACCAACTCCAAACCACTCCCTCTGCGCATGTGAAAATCACCAACACCAAACACACTCCCTCTCTGCATTTGAACCCCACCAACGACCAACACACTCCCTCTCTGCATGTGAACCACACCAACACCAAACACACTCCCTCTGCGCATGTGAACCACACCAACATCAAACACACTCCCTCTCTGCATGTGAACCTCACCAACACCAAACACACTCCCTCTCTGCATGTGAACCTCACCAACACCAAACACACTCCCTCTCTGCATGTGAACTTCAACACCAAACACACTCCATCTCTACATGTGAACCACACCAACGCCAAACACACTCTCTCTCTGCATGTGAACCTCACCAACACCAAACACACTCCCTCTGTGCATGTGAACCACACCAACATCAAACACACTCCCTCTCTGCATGTGAACCTCACCAACACCAAACACACTCCCTCTCTGCATGTGAACCTCAACACCAAACACACTCCCTCTCTGCATGTGAACCTCACCAACACCAAACACACTCGCTCTCTGCATGTGAACCTCACCAACACCAAACACACTCCCTCTCTCCATGTGAACCTCACCAACACCAAACACACTCCCTCTGTGCATGTGAACCTCAACACCAACCACACTCCCTCTGTGCATGTGAACCTCACCAACACGAAACACACTCCCTCTGTGCATGTGAACCCCACCAACGCCCAACACACTCCCTCTCTGCATGTGAACCTCACCAACACCAAACACACTCCCTCTCTGCATGTGAACCACACCAACACCAAACACACTCCATCTCTACATGTGAACCTCACCAACACCAAACACACTCCCTCTCTGCATGTGAACCTCAACACCAAACACACTCCCTCTTTGCATGTGAACCTCACCAACACCAAACACACTCGCTCTCTGCATGTGAACCTCACCAACACCAAACACACTCCCTCTCTCCATGTGAACCTCACCAACACCAAACACACTCCCTCTGTGCATGTGAACCTCAACACCAACCACACTCCCTCTGTGCATGTGAACCTCACCAACACGAAACACACTCCCTCTGTGCATGTGAACCCCACCAACGCCCAACACACTCCCTCTCTGCATGTGAACCTCACCAACACCAAACACACTCCCTCTCTGCATGTGAACCACACCAACATCAAACACACTCCATCTCTACATGTGAACCACACCAACGCCAAACACACTCTCTCTCTGCATGTGAACCACACCAACACCAAACACACTCCCTCTGCGCATGTGAACCTCACCAACACCAAACACACTCCCTCTCTGCATTTGAACCCCACCAACGACCAACACACTCCCTCTCTGCATGTGAACCTCACCAACACCAAACACACTCCCTCTCTGCATGTGATCCTCACCAACACCAAACACACTCCCTCTCTGCATGTGAACCTCAACACCAAACACACTCCATCTCTACATGTGAACCACACCAACGCCAAACAAACTCTCTCTCTGCATGTGAACCACACCAACACCAAACACACTCCCTCTGTGCATGTGAACCTCAACATCAAACACACTCCCTCTGTGCATGTGAACCTCACCAACATCAAACACACTCCCTCTCTGCATGTGAACCGCACCAACACCAAACACACTCGCTCTCTGCATGTGAACCTCACCAACACCAAACACACTCCCTCTCTCCATGTGAACCTCAACACCAAACACACTCCATCTCTACATGTGAACCACACCAACGCCAAACAAACTCTCTCTCTGCATGTGAACCACACCAACACCAAACACACTCCCTCTGTGCATGTGAACCTCAACATCAAACACACTCCCTCTGTGCATGTGAACCTCACCAACATCAAACACACTCCCTCTCTGCATGTGAACCGCACCAACACCAAACACACTCCCTCTCTGCATGTGAACCACACCAACACCAAACACACTCCCTCTGTGCATGTGAACCTCAACATCAAACACACTCCCTCTGTGCATGTGAACCTCACCAACATCAAACACACTCCCTCTCTGCATGTGAACCGCACCAACTCCAAACACACTCCCTCTGTGCATGTGAACCTCACCAACACCAAACACACTCCTTCTGCGCATGTGAACCACACCAACATCAAACACACTCCCTCTCTGCATGTGAACCTCACCAACACCAAACACACTCCCTCTCTGCATGTGAACCTCAACACCAAACACACTCCATCTCTACATGTGAACCACACCAACGCCAAACAAACTCTCTCTCTGCATGTGAACCACACCAACACCAAACACACTCCCTCTCTGCATTTGAACCCCACCAACGACCAACACACTCCCTCTCTGCATGTGAACCTCACCAACACCAAACACACTCCCTCTCTGCATGTGAACCACACCAACATCAAACACACTCCATCTCTACATGTGAACCACACCAACGCCAAACACACTCTCTCTCTGCATGTGAACCACACCAACACCAAACACACTCCCTCTGCGCATGTGAACCTCACCAACACCAAACACACTCCCTCTCTGCATTTGAACCCCACCAACGCCCAACACACTCCCTCTCTGCATGTGAACCTCACCAACACCAAACACACTCCCTCTCTGCATGTGATCCTCACCAACACCAAACACACTCCCTCTCTGCATGTGAACCTCAACACCAAACACACTCCATCTCTACATGTGAACCACACCAACGCCAAACACACTCCCTCTCTGCATGTGAACCACACCAACTCCAAACCACTCCCTCTGCGCATGTGAAAATCACCAACACCAAAAAACACTACCTCTGCGCATGTGAACCTCACCAACACCAAACACACTCCCTCCATGTGAACCTCAACACCAAACACACTCCATCTCTACATGTGAACCACACCAACGCCAAACAAACTCTCTCTCTGCATGTGAACCACACCAACACCAAACACACTCCCTCTGTGCATGTGAACCTCAACATCAAACACACTCCCTCTGTGCATGTGAACCTCACCAACATCAAACACACTCCCTCTCTGCATGTGAACCGCACCAACACCAAACACACTCCCTCTCTGCATGTGAACCACACCAACACCAAACACACTCCCTCTGTGCATGTGAACCTCAACATCAAACACACTCCCTCTGTGCATGTGAACCTCACCAACATCAAACACACTCCCTCTCTGCATGTGAACCGCACCAACTCCAAACACACTCCCTCTGTGCATGTGAACCTCACCAACACCAAACACACTCCTTCTGCGCATGTGAACCACACCAACATCAAACACACTCCCTCTCTGCATGTGAACCTCACCAACACCAAACACACTCCCTCTCTGCATGTGAACCTCAACACCAAACACACTCCATCTCTACATGTGAACCACACCAACGCCAAACAAACTCTCTCTCTGCATGTGAACCACACCAACACCAAACACACTCCCTCTCTGCATTTGAACCCCACCAACGACCAACACACTCCCTCTCTGCATGTGAACCTCACCAACACCAAACACACTCCCTCTCTGCATGTGAACCACACCAACATCAAACACACTCCATCTCTACATGTGAACCACACCAACGCCAAACACACTCTCTCTCTGCATGTGAACCACACCAACACCAAACACACTCCCTCTGCGCATGTGAACCTCACCAACACCAAACACACTCCCTCTCTGCATTTGAACCCCACCAACGACCAACACACTCCCTCTCTGCATGTGAACCTCACCAACACCAAACACACTCCCTCTCTGCATGTGATCCTCACCAACACCAAACACACTCCCTCTCTGCATGTGAACCTCAACACCAAACACACTCCATCTCTACATGTGAACCACACCAACGCCAAACACACTCCCTCTCTGCATGTGAACCTCACCAACACCAAATACACTCCCTCTCTGCATGTGAACCTCACCAACACCAAACACACTCCCTCTCTGCATGTGAACCACACCAACACCAAACACACTCCCTCTCTGCATGTGAACCTCACCAACACCAAACACACTCCCTCTCTGCATGTGAACCTCACCAACTCCAAACACACTCCCTCTGTGCATGTGAACCTCACCAACACCAAACACACTCACTCTCTGCATGTGAACCTCACCAACATCAAACACACTCCCTATCTGCATGTGAACCTCACCAACGCCAAACACACTCCCTCTGCGCATGTGAACCCCACCAACACCAAACACACTCCCTCTCTGCATGTGAACCTCACCAACACCAAACACACTACCTCTGCGCATGTGAGCCTCACCAAAATCAAACACACTCCCTCTCTGCATGTGAACCTCACCAACACCAAACACACTCCCTCTCTGCATGTGAACCTCACCAACACCAAACACACTCTCTCTGCCCATGTGAACCTCACCAACACCAAACACACTCCCTCTCTGCAGTGAACCCCACCAACACCAAACACACTCCCTCTCTGCATGTGAACCACACCAACACCAAACACACTCCCTCTCTGCATGTGAACCTCACCAAAACCAAATTCACTCCCTCTCTGCATGTGAACCTCACCAACACCAAATTCACTCCCTCTCTGCATGTGAACCTCACCAACACCAAACACATTTCCTCTGCGCATGTGAACCTCACCGACACCAAACACACTCCCTCTCTGCATGTGAACCTCACCAACACCAAACACACTCCCTCTCTGCATGTGAACCTCAACACCAAACACACTCCATCTCTACATGTGAACCACACTACGCCAAACACACTCCCTCTCTGCATGTGAACCTCACCAACACCAAATACACTCCCTCTCTGCATGTGAACCTCACCAACACCAAACACACTCCCTCTCTGCATGTGAACCTCACCAACACCAAACACACTCCCTCTCTGCATGTGAACCACACCAACACCAAACACACTCCCTCTGTGCATGTGAACCTCAACATCAAACACACTCCCTCTGTGCATGTGAACCTCACCAACATCAAACACACTCCCTCTCTGCATGTGAACCGCACCAACACCAAACACACTCGCTCTCTGCATGTGAACCTCACCAACACCAAACACACTCCCTCTCTCCATGTGAACCTCAACACCAAACACACTCCATCTCTACATGTGAACCACACCAACGCCAAACAAACTCTCTCTCTGCATGTGAACCACACCAACACCAAACACACTCCCTCTGTGCATGTGAACCTCAACATCAAACACACTCCCTCTGTGCATGTGAACCTCACCAACATCAAACACACTCCCTCTCTGCATGTGAACCGCACCAACACCAAACACACTCCCTCTCTGCATGTGAACCACACCAACACCAAACACACTCCCTCTGTGCATGTGAACCTCAACATCAAACACACTCCCTCTGTGCATGTGAACCTCACCAACATCAAACACACTCCCTCTCTGCATGTGAACCGCACCAACTCCAAACACACTCCCTCTGTGCATGTGAACCTCACCAACACCAAACACACTCCTTCTGCGCATGTGAACCACACCAACATCAAACACACTCCCTCTCTGCATGTGAACCTCACCAACACCAAACACACTCCCTCTCTGCATGTGAACCTCAACACCAAACACACTCCATCTCTACATGTGAACCACACCAACGCCAAACAAACTCTCTCTCTGCATGTGAACCACACCAACACCAAACACACTCCCTCTCTGCATTTGAACCCCACCAACGACCAACACACTCCCTCTCTGCATGTGAACCTCACCAACACCAAACACACTCCCTCTCTGCATGTGAACCACACCAACATCAAACACACTCCATCTCTACATGTGAACCACACCAACGCCAAACACACTCTCTCTCTGCATGTGAACCACACCAACACCAAACACACTCCCTCTGCGCATGTGAACCTCACCAACACCAAACACACTCCCTCTCTGCATTTGAACCCCACCAACGACCAACACACTCCCTCTCTGCATGTGAACCTCACCAACACCAAACACACTCCCTCTCTGCATGTGATCCTCACCAACACCAAACACACTCCCTCTCTGCATGTGAACCTCAACACCAAACACACTCCATCTCTACATGTGAACCACACCAACGCCAAACACACTCCCTCTCTGCATGTGAACCACACCAACTCCAAACCACTCCTTCTGCGCATGTGAACATCACCAACACCAAACACACTACCTCTGCGCATGTGAACCTCACCAACACCAAACACACTCCCTCGTGAACCTCACCAACACCAAACACATTCCCTCTCTGCATTTGAACCCCACCAACGACCAACACACTCCCTCTCTGCATGTGAACCACACCAACACCAAACACACTCCCTCTCTGCATGTGAACCTCACCAACACCAAACATACTCCCTCTCTGCATGTGAACCTCACCAACACCAAACAGACTCCCTCTCTGCATGTGAACCTCACCAACACCAAACATACTCCCTCTCTGCATGTGAACCTCACCAACACCAAACACAGTCCCTCTCTGCATGTGAACCCCACCAACGCCCAACACACTCCCTCTCTGCATGTGAACCTCACCAACACCAAACACACTCCCTCTCTGCATGTGAACCTCACCAACACCAAACATACTCCCTCTCTGCATGTGAACCTCACCAACACCAAACACAGTCCCTCCATGTGAACCTCACCAACACCAAACACACTCCCTCTGTGCATTTGAACCTCAACACCAAACACACTCCCTCTGTGCATGTGAACCTCACCATCACCAAACACACTCCCTCTGTGCATGTGAACCCCACCAACGTCCAACTCACTCCCTCTGAGCATGTGAACCACACCAACATCAAACACACTCTCTCTCTGCATGTGAACCTCACCAACACCAAACACACTCCCTCTCTGCATGTGAACCTCACCAACACCAAACACACTCCCTCTCTCCATGTGAACCTCACCAACACCAAACACACTCCCTCTGTGCATGTGAACCTCAACACCAACCACACTCCCTCTGTGCATGTGAACCTCACCAACACGAAACACACTCCCTCTGTGCATGTGAACCCCACCAACGTCCAACTCACTCCCTCTGAGGATGTGAACCACACCAACATCAAACACACTCCCTCTCTGCATGTGAACCTCACCAACACCAAACACACTCCCTCTCTGCATGTGAACCTCACCAACACCAAACATACTCCATCTCTACATGTGAACCACACCAACCCCAAACACAGTCCCTCCATGTGAACCTCACCACCAAACACACTCCCTCTGTGCATGTGAACCTCAACACCAAACACACTCCCTCTGTGCATGTGAACCTCACCATCACCAAACACACTCCCTCTGTGCATGTGAACCCCACCAACGCCCAACTCACTCCCTCTGAGCATGTGAACCACACCAACATCAAACACACTCCCTCTCTGCATGTGAACCTCAACACCAAACATACTCCCTCTGTGCATGTGAACCTCACCATCACCAAACACACTCCCTCTGTGCATGTGAACCTCACCAACACCAAACACACTCCCTCTCTGCATGTGAACCTCACCAACACCAAACACACTCCATCTCTCCATGTGAACCTTACCAACACCAAACACACTCCCTCTGTGCATGTGAACCTCAACATCAAACACACTCCCTCTGTGCATGTGAACCTCACCAACACCAAACACACTCAATCTGTGCATGTGAACCCCACCAACGCCCAACACACTCCCTCTCTGCATGTGAACCACACCATCACCAAACACATTCCCTCTGTGCATGTGAACCCCACCAACGCCCAACACACTCCCTCTGTGCATGTGAACCTCACCAACACCAAACACACTCCCTCTGCGCATGTGAACCCCACCAACACCAAACACACTCCCTCTCTGCATGTGAACCTCACCAACACCAAACACACTACCTCTGCGCATGTGAACCTCACCAAAATCAAATTCACTCCCTCTCTGCATGTGAACCTCACCAACGCCAAACACACTCCCTCTCTGCATGTGAACCTCACCAACTCCAAACACACTCCCTCTGTGCATGTGAACCTCAACACCAAACACACTCCCTCTGTGCATGTGAACCCCACCAACGCCCAACACACTCCCTCTCTGCATGTGAACCTCACCAACACCAAACACACTCCCTCTCTGCATGTGAACCACACCAACATCAAACACACTCCATCTCTACATGTGAACCAAACCAACGCCAAACACACTCTCTCTCTGCATGTGAACCACACCAACACCAAACACACTCCCTCTGCGCATGTGAACCTCACCAACACCAAACACACTCCCTCTCTGCATTTGAACCCCACCAACGACCAACACACTCCCTCTCTGCATGTGAACCTCACCAACACCAAACACACTCCCTCTCTGCATGTGAACCTCACCAACACCAAACACACTCCCTCTCTGCATGTGAATCTCAACACCAAACACACTCCATCTCTACATGTGAACCACACCAACGCCAAACACACTCCCTCTCTGCATGTGAACCACACCAACTCCAAACCACTCCTTCTGCGCATGTGAACATCACCAACACCAAACACACTACCTCTGCGCATGTGAACCTCACCAACACCAAACACACTCCCTCGTGAACCTCACCAACACCAAACACACTCCCTCTCTGCATTTGAACCCCACCAACGACCAACACACTCCCTCTCTGCATGTGAACCACACCAACACCAAACACACTCCCTCTCTGCATGTGAACCTCACCAACACCAAACATACTCCCTCTCTGCATGTGAACCTCACCAACACCAAACACACTCCCTCTCTGCATGTGAACCTCACCAACACCAAACATACTCCCTCTCTGCATGTGAACCTCACCAACACCAAACACAGTCCCTCTCTGCATGTGAACCCCACCAACGCCCAACACACTCCCTCGCTGCATGTGAACCTCACCAACACCAAACACACTCCCTCTCTGCATGTGAACCTCACCAACACCAAACATACTCCCTCTCTGCATGTGAACCTCACCAACACCAAACACAGTCCCTCCATGTGAACCTCACCAACACCAAACACACTCCCTCTGTGCATGTGAACCTCAACACCAAACACACTCCCTCTGTGCATGTGAACCTCACCATCACCAAACACACTCCCTCTGTGCATGTGAACCCCACCAACGTCCAACTCACTCCCTCTGAGCATGTGAACCACACCAACATCAAACACACTCTCTCTCTGCATGTGAACCTCACCAACACCAAACACACTCCCTCTCTGCATGTGAACCTCACCAACACCAAACACACTCCCTCTCTCCATGTGAACCTCACCAACACCAAACACACTCCCTCTGTGCATGTGAACCTCAACACCAACCACACTCCCTCTGTGCATGTGAACCTCACCAACACGAAACACACTCCCTCTGTGCATGTGAACCCCACCAACGTCCAACTCACTCCCTCTGAGCATGTGAACCACACCAACATCAAACACACTCCCTCTCGCATGTGAACCTCACCAACACCAAAACACACTCCCTCTCTGCATGTGAACCACACCAACATCAAACACACTCCATCTCTACATGTGAACCACACCAACGCCAAACACACTCTCTCTCTGCATGTGAACCACACCAACACCAAACACACTCCCTCTGCGCATGTGAACCTCACCAACACCAAACACACTCCCTCTCTGCATTTGAACCCCACCAACGACCAACACACTCCCTCTCTGCATGTGAACCTCACCAACACCAAACACACTCCCTCTCTGCATGTGAACCTCACCAACACCAAACAGACTCCCTCTCTGCATGTGAACCTCAACACCAAACACACTCCATCTCTACATGTGAACCACACCAACGCCAAACACACTCCCTCTCTGCATGTGAACCACACCAACTCCAAACCACTCCTTCTGCGCATGTGAACATCACCAACACCAAACACACTACCTCTGCGCATGTGAACCTCACCAACACCAAACACACTCCCTCGTGAACCTCACCAACACCAAACACACTCCCTCTCTGCATTTGAACCCCACCAACGACCAACACACTCCCTCTCTGCATGTGAACCACACCAACACCAAACACTCCCTCTCTGCATGTGAACCTCACCAACACCAAACATACTCCCTCTCTGCATGTGAACCTCACCAACACCAAACATACTCCCTCTCTGCATGTGAACCTCACCAACACCAAACACACTCCCTCTCTGCATGTGAACCTCACCAACACCAAACATACTCCCTCTCTGCATGTGAACCTCACCAACACCAAACACACTCCCTCTCTGCATTTGAACCTCACCAACACCAAACATACTCCCTCTCTGCATGTGAACCTCACCAACACCAAACACAGTCCCCTCTCTGCATGTGAACCCCACCAACGCCCAACACACTCCCCTCTCTGCATGTGAACCTCACCAACACCAAACACACTCCCTCTCTGCATATGAACCTCACCAACACCAAACATACTCCCTCTCTGCATGTGAACCTCACCAACACCAAACACAGTCCCTCCATGTGAACCTCACCAACACCAAACACACTCCCTCTGTGCATGTGAACCTCAACACCAAACACACTCCCTCTGTGCATGTGAACCTCACCATCACCAAACACACTCCCTCTGTGCATGTGAACCCCACCAACGTCCAACTCACTCCCTCTGAGCATGTGAACCACACCAACATCAAACACACTCTCTCTCTGCATGTGAACCTCACCAACACCAAACACACTCCCTCTCTGCATGTGAACCCCACCAACGTCCAACTCACTCCCTCTGAGCATGTGAACCACACCAACATCAAACACACTCCCTCTCTGCATGTGAACCTCACCAACACCAAACACACTCCCTCTCTGCATGTGAACCTCACCAACACCAAACACACTCCCTCTCTCCATGTGAACCTCACCAACACCAAACACACTCCCTCTGTGCATGTGAACCTCAACACCAACCACACTCCCTCTGTGCATGTGAACCTCACCAACACGAAACACACTCCCTCTGTGCATGTGAACCCCACCAACGTCCAACTCACTCCCTCTGAGCATGTGAACCACACCAACATCAAACACACTCCCTCTCGCATGTGAACCTCACCAACACCAAACACACTCCCTCTCTGCATGTGAACCACACCAACATCAAACACACTCCATCTCTACATGTGAACCACACCAACGCCAAACACACTCTCTCTCTGCATGTGAACCACACCAACACCAAACACACTCCCTCTGCGCATGTGAACCTCACCAACACCAAACACACTCCCTCTCTGCATTTGAACCCCACCAACGACCAACACACTCCCTCTCTGCATGTGAACCTCACCAACACCAAACACACTCCCTCTCTGCATGTGAACCTCACCAACACCAAACAGACTCCCTCTCTGCATGTGAACCTCAACACCAAACACACTCCATCTCTACATGTGAACCACACCAACGCCAAACACACTCCCTCTCTGCATGTGAACCACACCAACTCCAAACCACTCCTTCTGCGCATGTGAACATCACCAACACCAAACACACTACCTCTGCGCATGTGAACCTCACCAACACCAAACACACTCCCTCGTGAACCTCACCAACACCAAAACACACTCCCTCTCTGCATTTGAACCCCACCAACGACCAACACACTCCCTCTCTGCATGTGAACCACACCAACACCAAACACTCCCTCTCTGCATGTGAACCTCACCAACACCAAACATACTCCCTCTCTGCATGTGAACCTCACCAACACCAAACATACTCCCTCTCTGCATGTGAACCTCACCAACACCAAACACACTCCCTCTCTGCATGTGAACCTCACCAACACCAAACATACTCCCTCTCTGCATGTGAACCTCACCAACACCAAACACACTCCCTCTCTGCATTTGAACCTCACCAACACCAAACATACTCCCTCTCTGCATGTGAACCTCACCAACACCAAACACAGTCCCTCTCTGCATGTGAACCCCACCAACGCCCAACACACTCCCTCTCTGCATGTGAACCTCACCAACACCAAACACACTCCCTCTCTGCATATGAACCTCACCAACACCAAACATACTCCCTCTCTGCATGTGAACCTCACCAACACCAAACACAGTCCCTCCATGTGAACCTCACCAACACCAAACACACTCCCTCTGTGCATGTGAACCTCAACACCAAACACACTCCCTCTGTGCATGTGAACCTCACCATCACCAAACACACTCCCTCTGTGCATGTGAACCCCACCAACGTCCAACTCACTCCCTCTGAGCATGTGAACCACACCAACATCAAACACACTCTCTCTCTGCATGTGAACCTCACCAACACCAAACACACTCCCTCTCTGCATGTGAACCCCACCAACGTCCAACTCACTCCCTCTGAGCATGTGAACCACACCAACATCAAACACACTCCCTCTCTGCATGTGAACCTCACCAACACCAAATACACTCCCTCTCTGCATGTGAACCTCACCAACACCAAACATACTCCATCTCTATATGTGAACCACACCAACACCAAACACAGTCCCTCCATGTGAACCTCACCACCAAACACACTCCCTCTGTGCATGTGAACCTCAACACCAAACACACTCCCTCTGTGCATGTGAACCTCACCATCACCAAACACACTCCCTCTGTGCATGTGAACCCCACCAACGCCCAACTCACTCCCTCTGAGCATGTGAACCACACCAACATCAAACACACTCCCTCTCTGCATGTGAACCTCAACACCAAACACACTCCCTCTGTGCATGTGAACCTCACCATCACCAAACACACTCCCTCTGTGCATATGAACCTCACCAACACCAAACACACTCCCTCTCTGCATGTGAACCTCACCAACACCAAACACACTCCATCTCTCCATGTGAACCTTACCAACACCAAACACACTCCCTCTGTGCATGTGAACCTCACCAACATCAAACACACTCCCTCTGTGCATGTGAACCTCACCAACACCAAACACACTCAATCTGTGCATGTGAACCCCACCAACGCCCAACACACTCCCTCTCTGCTTGTGAACCACACCATCACCAAACACATTACCTCTGTGCATGTGAACCCCACCAACACCAAACACACTCCCTCTGTGCATGTGAACCTCACCAACACCAAAACACACTACCTCTGCGCATGTGAACCTCACCAAAATCAAATTCACTCCCTCTCTGCATGTGAACCTCACCAACGCCAAACACACTCCCTCTCTGCATGTGAACCTCACCAACTCCAAACACACTCCCTCTGTGCATGTGAACCTCACCAACACCAAAACACACTCACTCTCTGCATGTGAACCTCACCAACATCAAACACACTCCCTATCTGCATGTGAACCTCACCAACGCCAAACACACTCCCTCTGCGCATGTGAACCCCACCAACACCAAACACACTCCCTCTCTGCATGTGAACCTCACCAACACCAAACACACTACCTCTGCGCATGTGAACCTCACCAAAATCAAACACACTCCCTCTCTGCATGTGAACCTCACCAACACCAACCACACTCCCTCTCTGCATGTGAACCTCACCAACACCAAACACACTCTCTCTGCCCATGTGAACCTCACCAACACCAAACACACTCCCTCTCTGCAGTGAACCCCACCAACACCAAACACACTCCCTCTCTGCATGTGAACCACACCAACACCAAACACACTCCCTCTCTGCATGTGAACCTCACCAAAACCAAATTCACTCCCTCTCTGCATGTGAACCTCACCAACACCAAATTCACTCCCTCTCTGCATGTGAACCTCACCAACACCAAACACATTTCCTCTGCGCATGTGAAACCTCACCAACACCAAACACACTCCCTCTCTGCATGTGAACCTCACCAACACCAAACACACTCCCTCTCTGCATGTGAACCTCAACACCAAACACACTCCATCTCTACATGTGAACCACACTACGCCAAACACACTCCCTCTCTGCATGTGAACCTCACCAACACCAAAATACACTCCCTCTCTGCATGTGAACCTCACCAACACCAAAACACACTCCCTCTCTGCATGTGAACCTCACCAACACCAAACACACTCCCTCTCTGCATGTGAAACCACACCAACACCAAACACACTCCCTCTGTGCATGTGAACCTCAACATCAAACACACTCCCTCTGTGCATGTGAAACCTCACCAACATCAAACACACTCCCTCTCTGCATGTGAACCGCACCAACTCGCTCTCTGCATGTGAACCTCACCAACACCAAAACACACTCCCTCTCTCCATGTGAACCTCAACACCAAAACACACTCCATCTCTACATGTGAACCACACCAACGCCAAACAAACTCTCTCTCTGCATGTGAACCACACCAACACCAAACACACTCCCTCTGTGCATGTGAACCTCAACATCAAACACACTCCCTCTGTGCATGTGTACCTCACCAACATCAAACACACTCCCTCTCTGCATGTGAACCGCACCAACACCAAACACACTCCCTCTCTGCATGTGAACCACACCAACACCAAACACACTCCCTCTGTGCATGTGAACCTCAACATCAAACACACTCCCTCTGTGCATGTGAACCTCACCAACATCAAACACACTCCCTCTCTGCATGTGAACCGCATCAACTCCAAACACACTCCCTCTGTGCATGTGAACCTCACCAACACCAAACACACTCCTTCTGCGCATGTGAACCACACCAACATCAAACACACTCCCTCTCTGCATGTGAACCTCACCAACACCAAACACACTCCCTCTCTGCATGTGAACCTCAACACCAAACACACTCCATCTCTACATGTGAACCACACCAATGCCAAACAAACTCTCTCTCTGCATGTGAAACCACACCAACACCAAACACACTCCCCTCTCTGCATTTGAACCCCACCAACGACCAACACACTCCCTCTCTGCATGTGAACCTCACCAACACCAAACACACTCCCTCTCTGCATGTGAACCTCACCAACACCAAACACACTCCCTCTGTGCATGTGAACCACACCAACATCAAACACA
This sequence comes from Acipenser ruthenus, assembly GCF_902713425.1. Lineage (NCBI taxonomy): Eukaryota > Metazoa > Chordata > Actinopteri > Acipenseriformes > Acipenseridae > Acipenser > Acipenser ruthenus. The sequence continues at coordinate 20,311 of NW_026708201.1, read as the reverse complement.
CTCCCTCTCTGCATGTGAACCTCACCAACACCAAACACACTCCCTCTCTGCATGTGAACCTCAACACCAAACACACTCCATCTCTACATGTGAACCACACCAACGCCAAACACACTCCCTCTCTGCATGTGAACCACACCAACTCCAAACCACTCCCTCTGCGCATGTGAAACTCACCAACACCAAAAACACTACCTCTGCGCATGTGAACCTCACCAACACCAAACACACTCCCTCCATGTGAACCTCACCAACACCAAACACACTCCATCTCTACATGTGAACCACACCAACGCCAAACACACTCTCTCTCTGCATGTGAACCTCACCAACACCAAACACACTCCCTCTGTGCATGTGAACCACACCAACATCAAACACACTCCATCTCTGCATGTGAACCTCACCAACACCAAATACACTCCCTCTCTGCATGTGAACCTCAACACCAAACACACTCCCTCTCTGCATGTGAACCTCACCAACACCAAACACACTCGCTCTCTGCATGTGAACCTCACCAACACCAAACACACTCCCTCTCTCCATGTGAACCTCACCAACACCAAACACACTCCCTCTGTGCATGTGAACCTCAACACCAACCACACTCCCTCTGTGCATGTGAACCTCACCAACACCAAACACACTCCCTCTGTGCATGTGAACCACACCAACATCAAACACACTCCCTCTCTGCATGTAAACCTCACCAACACCAAACACACTCCCTCTCTGCATGTGAACCTCACCAACACCAAACACACTCCCTCTCTGCATGTGAACCGCACCAACACCAAACACACTCCCTCTCTGCATGTGAACCTCACCAACACCAAACACACTCGCTCTCTGCATGTGAACCTCACCAACACCAAACACACTCCCTCTCTCCATGTGAACCTCACCAACACCAAACACACTCCCTCTGTGCATGTGAACCTCACCAACGCCAAACACACTCTCTCTCTGCATGTGAACCACACCAACACCAAACACACTCCCTCTCTGCATTTGAACCCCACCAACGACCAACACACTCCCTCTCTGCATGTGAACCTCACCAACACCAAACACACTCCCTCTCTGCATGTGAACCTCACCAACACCAAACACACTCCCTCTGTGCATGTGAACCACACCAACATCAAACACACTCCCTCTCTGCATGTGAACCTCACCAACACCAAACACACTCCCTCTCTGCATGTGAACCTCAACACCAAACACACTCCATCTCTACATGTGAACCACACCAACGCCAAACACACTCCCTCTCTGCATGTGAACCACACCAACTCCAAACCACTCCCTCTGCGCATGTGAAAAATCACCAACACCAAACACACTACCTCTGCGCATGTGAACCTCACCAACACCAAACACACTCCCTCGTGAACCTCACCAACACCAAACACACTCCCTCTCTGCATTTGAACCCCACCAACGACCAACACACTCCCTCTCTGCATGTGAACCACACCAACACCAAACACACTCCCTCTGCGCATGTGAACCACACCAACATCAAACACACTCCCTCTCTGCATGTGAACCTCACCAACACCAAACACACTCCCCTCTCTGCATGTGAACCTCACCAACACCAAACACACTTCCTCTCTGCATGTGAACTTCAACACCAAACACACTCCATCTCTACATGTGAACCACACCAACGCCAAACACACTCTCTCTTTGCATGTGAACCTCACCAACACCAAAACACACTCCCTCTGTGCATGTGAACCACACCAACATCAAACACACTCCCTCTCTGCATGTGAACCTCACCAACACCAAACACACTCCCTCCATGTGAACCTCACCAACACCAAACACACTCCATCTCTACATGTGAAACCACACCAACGCCAAACACACTCTCTCTCTGCATGTGAACCTCACCAACACCAAACACACTCCCTCTGTGCATGTGAACCACACCAACATCAAACACACTCCATCTCTGCATGTGAACCTCACCAACACCAAACACACTCCCTCTCTGCATGTGAACCTCAACACCAAACACACTCCCTCTCTGCATGTGAACCTCACCAACACCAAACACACTCGCTCTCTGCATGTGAACCTCACCAACACCAAACACACTCCCTCTCTCCATGTGAACCTCACCAACACCAAACACACTCCCTCTGTGCATGTGAACCTCAACACCAACCACACTCCCTCTGTGCATGTGAACCTCACCAACACGAAAACACACTCCCTCTGTGCATGTGAACCACACCAACATCAAACACACTCCCTCTCTGCATGTGAACCTCACCAACACCAAACACACTCCCTCTCTGCATGTGAACCTCACCAACACCAAACACACTCCCTCTCTGCATGTGAACCGCACCAACACCAAAACACACTCGCTCTCTGCATGTGAACCTCACCAACACCAAACACACTCGCTCTCTGCATGTGAACCTCACCAACACCAAACACACTCCCTCTCTCCATGTGAACCTCACCAACACCAAACACACTCCCTCTGTGCATGTGAACCTCACCAACGCCAAACACACTCTCTCTCTGCATGTGAACCACACCAACACCAAACACACTCCCTCTCTGCATTTGAACCCCACCAACGACCAACACACTCCCTCTCTGCATGTGAACCTCACCAACACCAAACACACTCCCTCTCTGCATGTGAACCTCACCAACACCAAACACACTCCCTCTGTGCATGTGAACCACACCAACATCAAACACACTCCCTCTCTGCATGTGAACCTCACCAACACCAAACACACTCCCTCTCTGCATGTGAACCTCAACACCAAACACACTCCATCTCTACATGTGAACCACACCCAACGCCAAACACACTCCCTCTCTGCATGTGAACCACACCAACTCCAAACCACTCCCTCTGCGCATGTGAAAATCACCAACACCAAACACACTACCTCTGCGCATGTGAACCTCACCAACACCAAACACACTCCCTCGTGAACCTCACCAACACCAAACACACTCCCTCTCTGCATTTGAACCCCACCAACGACCAACACACTCCCTCTCTGCAATTGTGAACCACACCAACACCAAACACACTCCCTCTGCGCATGTGAACCACACCAACATCAAACACACTCCCTCTCTGCATGTGAACCTCACCAACACCAAACACACTCCCTCTCTGCATGTGAACCTCACCAACACCAAACACACTCCCTCTCTGCATGTGAACTTCAACACCAAACACACTCCATCTCTACATGTGAACCACACCAACGCCAAACACACTCTCTCTCTGCATGTGAACCCTCACCAACACCAAAACACACTCCCTCTGTGCATGTGAACCACACCAACATCAAAACACACTCCCCTCTCTGCATGTGAACCTCACCAACACCAAACAACACTCCCTCTCTGCATGTGAACCTCAACACCAAACACACTCCCTCTCTGCATGTGAACCTCACCAACACCAAACACACTCGCTCTCTGCATGTGAACCTCACCAACACCAAACACACTCCCTCTCTCCATGTGAACCTCACCAACACCAAACACACTCCCTCTGTGCATGTGAACCTCAACACCAACCACACTCCCTCTGTGCATGTGAACCTCACCAACACGAAACACACTCCCTCTGTGCATGTGAACCCCACCAACGCCCAACACACTCCCTCTCTGCATGTGAACCTCACCAACACCAAACACACTCCCTCTCTGCATGTGAACCACACCAACACCAAAACACACTCCATCTCTACATGTGAACCTCACCAACACCAAACACACTCCCTCTCTGCATGTGAACCTCAACCACCAAACACACTCCCTCTTTGCATGTGAACCTCACCAACACCAAACACACTCGCTCTCTGCATGTGAACCTCACCAACACCAAACACACTCCCTCTCTCCATGTGAACCTCACCAACACCAAACACACTCCCTGCTGTGCATGTGAACCTCAACACCCAACCACACTCCCTCTGTGCATGTTGAACCTCACCAACACGAAACACACTCCCTCTGTGCATGTGAACCCCACCAACGCCCAACACACTCCCTCTCTGCATGTGAACCTCACCAACACCAAACACACTCCCTCTCTGCATGTGAACCACACCAACATCAAACACACTCCATCTCTACATGTGAACCACCACCAACGCCAAACACACTCTCTCTCTGCATGTGAACCACACCAACACCAAACACACTCCCTCTGCGCATGTGAACCTCACCAACACCAAACACACTCCCTCTCTGCATTTGAACCCCCACCAACGACCAACACACTCCCTCTCTGCATGTGAACCTCACCAACACCAAACACACTCCCTCTCTGCATGTGAACCTCACCACACACCAAACACACTCCCTCTCTGCATGTGAACCTCAACACCAAACACACTCCATCTCTACATGTGAACCACACACCAACGCCAAACACACTCCATCTCTGCATGTGAACCACACCAACTCCAAACCACTCCTTCTGCGCATGTGAACATCACCAACACCAAACACACTACCTCTGCGCATGTGAACCTCACCAACACCAAACACACTCCCTCGTGAACCTCACCAACACCAAACACATTCCCTCTCTGCATTTGAACCCCCACCAACGACCAACACACTCCCTCTCTGCATGTGAACCACACCAACACCAAACACACTCCCTCTCTGCATGTGAACCTCACCAACACCAAACATACTCCCTCTCTGCATGTGAACCTCACCAACACCAAACACACTCCCTCTCTGCATGTGAACCTCACCAACACCAAACATACTCCCTCTCTGCATGTGAACCTCACCAACACCAAACACAGTCCCTCTCTGCATGTGAACCCCACCAACGCCCAACACACTCCCTCTCTGCATGTGAACCTCACCAACAACCAAACACACTCCCTCTCTGCGATGTGAACCTCACCAACACCAAACATACTCCCTCTCTGCATGTGAACCTCACCAACACCAAACACAGTCCCTCCATGTGAACCTCACCAACACCAAACACACTCCCTCTGTGCATTTGAACCTCAACACCCAAACACACTCCTCTGTGCATGTGAACCTCACCATCACCAAACACACTCCCTCTGTGCATGTGAACCACACCAACGTCCAACTCACTCCCTCTGAGCATGTGAACCACACCAACATCAAACACACTCTCTCTCTGCATGTGAACCTCACCAACACCAAACGCACTCCCTCTCTGCATGTGAACCTCACCAACACCAAACACACTCCCTCTCTCCATGTGAACCTCACCAACACCAAACACACTCCCTCTGTGCATGTGAACCTCAACACCAACCACACTCCCTCTGTGCATGTGAACCTCACCAACACGAAACACACTCCCTCTGTGCATGTGAACCCCACCAACGTCCAACTCACTCCCTCTGAGGATGTGAACCACACCAACATCAAACACACTCCCTCTCTGCATGTGAACCTCACCAACACCAAACACACTCCCTCTCTGCATGTGAACCTCACCAACACCAAACATACTCCATCTCTACATGTGAACCACACCAACCCCAAACACAGTCCCTCCATGTGAACCTCACCACCAAACACACTCCCTCTGTGCATGTGAACCTCAACACCAAACACACTCCCTCTGTGCATGTGAACCTCACCATCACCAAACACACTCCCTCGTGCATGTGAACCCCACCAACGCCCAACTCACTCCCTCTGAGCATGTGAACCACACCAACATCAAACACACTCCCTCTCTGCATGTGAACCTCAACACCAAACATACTCCCTCTGTGCATGTGAACCTCACCATCACCAAACACACTCCCTCTGTGCATGTGAACCTCACCAACACCAAACACACTCCCTCTCTGCATGTGAACCTCACCAACACCAAAACACACTCCATCTCTCCATGTGAACCTTACCAACACCAAACACACTCCCTCTGTGCATGTGAACCTCAACATCAAACACACTCCCTCTGTGCATGTGAACCTCACCAACACCAAACACACTCAATCTGTGCATGTGAACCCCACCAACGCCCAACACACTCCCTCTCTGCATGTGAACCACACCATCACCAAACACATTCCCTCTGTGCATGTGAACCCCACCAACGCCCAACACACTCCCTCTGTGCATGTGAACCTCACCAACACCAAACACACTCCCTCTGCGCATGTGAACCCCACCAACACCAAACACACTCCCTCTCTGCATGTGAACCTCACCAACACCAAACACACTACCTCTGCGCATGTGAACCTCACCAAAATCAAATTCACTCCCTCTCTGCATGTGAACCTCACCAACGCCAAACACACTCCCTCTCTGCATGTGAACCTCACCAACTCCAAACACACTCCCTCTGTGCATGTGAACCTCAACACCAAACACACTCCCTCTGTGCATGTGAACCCCACCAACGCCCAACACACTCCCTCTCTGCATGTGAACCTCACCAACACCAAACACACTCCCTCTCTGCATGTGAACCACACCAACATCAAACACACTCCATCTCTACATGTGAACCACACCAACGCCAAACACACTCTCTCTCTGCATGTGAACCACACCAACACCAAACACACTCCCTCTGCGCATGTGAACCTCACCAACACCAAACACACTCCCTCTCTGCATTTGAACCCCACCAACGACCAACACACTCCCTCTCTGCATGTGAACCTCACCAACACCAAACACACTCCCTCTCTGCATGTGAACCTCACCAACACCAAACACACTCCCTCTCTGCATGTGAATCTCAACACCAAACACACTCCATCTCTACATGTGAACCACACCAACGCCAAACACACTCCCTCTCTGCATGTGAACCACACCAACTCCAAACCACTCCTTCTGCGCATGTGAACATCACCAACACCAAACACACTACCTCTGCGCATGTGAACCTCACCAACACCAAACACACTCCCTCGTGAACCTCACCAACACCAAACACACTCCCTCTCTGCATTTGAACCCCACCAACGACCAACACACTCCCTCTTTGCATGTGAACCACACCAACACCAAACACTCCCTCTCTGCATGTGAACCTCACCAACACCAAACATACTCCCTCTCTGCATGTGAACCTCACCAACACCAAACATACTCCCTCTCTGCATGTGAACCTCACCAACACCAAACACACTCCCTCTCTGCATGTGAACCTCACCAACACCAAACATACTCCCTCTCTGCATGTGAACCCCACCAACGCCCAACACACTCCCTCTCTGCATGTGAACCTCACCAACACCAAACACACTCCCTCTCTGCATGTGAACCTCACCAACACCAAACACACTCCCTCTCTGCATGTGAACCTCACCAACACCAAACACACTCGCTCTCTGCATGTGAACCTCACCAACACCAAACACACTCCCTCTCTCCATGTGAACCTCACCAACACCAAACACACTCCCTCTGTGCATGTGAACCTCAACACCAACCACACTCCCTCTGTGCATGTGAACCTCACCAACACCAAACACACTCCCTCTGTGCATGTGAACCCCACCAACGCCCAACACACTCCCTCTCTGCATGTGAACCTCACCAACACCAAACACACTCCCTCTCTGCATGTGAACCACACCAACATCAAACACACTCCATCTCTACATGTGAACCACACCAACGCCAAACACACTCTCTCTCTGCATGTGAACCACACCAACACCAAACACACTCCCTCTGCGCATGTGAACCTCACCAACACCAAACACACTCCCTCTCTGCATTTGAACCCCACCAACGACCAACACACTCCCTCTCTGCATGTGAACCTCACCAACACCAAACACACTCCCTCTCTGCATGTGAACCTCACCAACACCAAACACACTCCCTCTCTGCATGTGAACCTCAACACCAAACACACTCCATCTCTACATGTGAACCACACCAACGCCAAACACACTCCCTCTCTGCATGTGAACCACACCAACTCCAAACCACTCCTTCTGCGCATGTGAACATCACCAACACCAAACACACTACCTCTGCGCATGTGAACCTCACCAACACCAAACACACTCCCTCGTGAACCTCACCAACACCAAACACACTCCCTCTCTGCATTTGAACCCCACCAACGACCAACACACTCCCTCTCTGCATGTGAACCACACCAACACCAAACACACTCCCTCTCTGCATGTGAACCTCACCAACACCAAACATACTCCCTCTCTGCATGTGAACCTCACCAACACCAAACACACTCCCTCTCTGCATGTGAACCTCACCAACACCAAACATACTCCCTCTCTGCATGTGAACCTCACCAACACCAAACACAGTCCCTCTCTGCATGTGAACCCCACCAACGCCCAACACACTCCCTCGCTGCATGTGAACCTCACCAACACCAAACACACTCCCTCTCTGCATGTGAACCTCACCAACACCAAACATACTCCCTCTCTGCATGTGAACCTCACCAACACCAAACACAGTCCCTCCATGTGAACCTCACCAACACCAAACACACTCCCTCTGTGCATGTGAACCTCAACACCAAACACACTCCCTCTGTGCATGTGAACCTCACCATCACCAAACACACTCCCTCTGTGCATGTGAACCCCACCAACGTCCAACTCATTCCCTCTGAGCATGTGAACCACACCAACATCAAACACACTCTCTCTCTGCATGTGAACCTCACCAACACCAAACACACTCCCTCTCTGCATGTGAACCTCAACACCAAACACACTCCATCTCTACATGTGAACCACACCAACGCCAAACACACTCCCTCTCTGCATGTGAACCACACCAACTCCAAACCACTCCCTCTGCGCATGTGAAAATCACCAACACCAAACACACTACCTCTGCGCATGTGAACCTCACCAACACCAAACACACTCCCTCGTGAACCTCACCAACACCAAACACACTCCCTCTCTGCATTTGAACCCCACCAACGACCAACACACTCCCTCTCTGCATGTGAACCACACCAACACCAAACACTCCCTCTCTGCATGTGAACCTCACCAACACCAAACATACTCCCTCTCTGCATGTGAACCTCACCAACACCAAACATACTCCCTCTCTGCATGTGAACCTCACCAACACCAAACACACTCCCTCTCTGCATGTGAACCTCACCAACACCAAACATACTCCCTCTCTGCATGTGAACCCCACCAACGCCCAACACACTCCCTCTCTGCATGTGAACCTCACCAACACCAAACACACTCCCTCTCTGCATGTGAACCTCACCAACACCAAACACACTCCCTCTCTGCATGTGAACCTCACCAACACCAAACACACTCGCTCTCTGCATGTGAACCTCACCAACACCAAACACACTCCCTCTCTCCATGTGAACCTCACCAACACCAAACACACTCCCTCTGTGCATGTGAACCTCAACACCAACCACACTCCCTCTGTGCATGTGAACCTCACCAACACCAAACACACTCCCTCTGTGCATGTGAACCCCACCAACGCCCAACACACTCCCTCTCTGCATGTGAACCTCACCAACACCAAACACACTCCCTCTCTGCATGTGAACCACACCAACATCAAACACACTCCATCTCTACATGTGAACCACACCAACGCCAAACACACTCTCTCTCTGCATGTGAACCACACCAACACCAAACACACTCCCTCTGCGCATGTGAACCTCACCAACACCAAACACACTCCCTCTCTGCATTTGAACCCCACCAACGACCAACACACTCCCTCTCTGCATGTGAACCTCACCAACACCAAACACACTCCCTCTCTGCATGTGAACCTCACCAACACCAAACACACTCCCTCTCTGCATGTGAACCTCAACACCAAACACACTCCATCTCTACATGTGAACCACACCAACGCCAAACACACTCCCTCTCTGCATGTGAACCACACCAACTCCAAACCACTCCTTCTGCGCATGTGAACATCACCAACACCAAACACACTACCTCTGCGCATGTGAACCTCACCAACACCAAACACACTCCCTCGTGAACCTCACCAACACCAAACACACTCCCTCTCTGCATTTGAACCCCACCAACGACCAACACACTCCCTCTCTGCATGTGAACCACACCAACACCAAACACACTCCCTCTCTGCATGTGAACCTCACCAACACCAAACATACTCCCTCTCTGCATGTGAACCTCACCAACACCAAACACACTCCCTCTCTGCATGTGAACCTCACCAACACCAAACATACTCCCTCTCTGCATGTGAACCTCACCAACACCAAACACAGTCCCTCTCTGCATGTGAACCCCACCAACGCCCAACACACTCCCTCGCTGCATGTGAACCTCACCAACACCAAACACACTCCCTCTCTGCATGTGAACCTCACGAACACCAAACATACTCCCTCTCTGCATGTGAACCTCACCAACACCAAACACAGTCCCTCCATGTGAACCTCACCAACACCAAACACACTCCCTCTGTGCATGTGAACCTCAACACCAAACACACTCCCTCTGTGCATGTGAACCTCACCTTCACCAAACACACTCCCTCTGTGCATGTGAACCCCACCAACGTCCAACTCATTCCCTCTGAGCATGTGAACCACACCAACATCAAACACACTCTCTCTCTGCATGTGAACCTCACCAACACCAAACACACTCCCTCTCTGCATGTGAACCTCAACACCAAACACACTCCATCTCTACATGTGAACCACACCAACGCCAAACACACTCCCTCTCTGCATGTGAACCACACCAACTCCAAACCACTCCCTCTGCGCATGTGAAAATCACCAACACCAAACACACTCCCTCTCTGCATTTGAACCCCACCAACGACCAACACACTCCCTCTCTGCATGTGAACCACACCAACACCAAACACACTCCCTCTGCGCATGTGAACCACACCAACATCAAACACACTCCCTCTCTGCATGTGAACCTCACCAACACCAAACACACTCCCTCTCTGCATGTGAACCTCACCAACACCAAACACACTCCCTCTCTGCATGTGAACTTCAACACCAAACACACTCCATCTCTACATGTGAACCACACCAACGCCAAACACACTCTCTCTCTGCATGTGAACCTCACCAACACCAAACACACTCCCTCTGTGCATGTGAACCACACCAACATCAAACACACTCCCTCTCTGCATGTGAACCTCACCAACACCAAACACACTCCCTCTCTGCATGTGAACCTCAACACCAAACACACTCCCTCTCTGCATGTGAACCTCACCAACACCAAACACACTCGCTCTCTGCATGTGAACCTCACCAACACCAAACACACTCCCTCTCTCCATGTGAACCTCACCAACACCAAACACACTCCCTCTGTGCATGTGAACCTCAACACCAACCACACTCCCTCTGTGCATGTGAACCTCACCAACACGAAACACACTCCCTCTGTGCATGTGAACCCCACCAACGCCCAACACACTCCCTCTCTGCATGTGAACCTCACCAACACCAAACACACTCCCTCTCTGCATGTGAACCACACCAACACCAAACACACTCCATCTCTACATGTGAACCTCACCAACACCAAACACACTCCCTCTCTGCATGTGAACCTCAACACCAAACACACTCCCTCTTTGCATGTGAACCTCACCAACACCAAACACACTCGCTCTCTGCATGTGAACCTCACCAACACCAAACACACTCCCTCTCTCCATGTGAACCTCACCAACACCAAACACACTCCCTCTGTGCATGTGAACCTCAACACCAACCACACTCCCTCTGTGCATGTGAACCTCACCAACACCAAACACACTCCCTCTGTGCATGTGAACCCCACCAACGCCCAACACACTCCCTCTCTGCATGTGAACCTCACCAACACCAAACACACTCCCTCTCTGCATGTGAACCACACCAACATCAAACACACTCCATCTCTACATGTGAACCACACCAACGCCAAACACACTCTCTCTCTGCATGTGAACCACACCAACACCAAACACACTCCCTCTGCGCATGTGAACCTCACCAACACCAAACACACTCCCTCTCTGCATTTGAACCCCACCAACGACCAACACACTCCCTCTCTGCATGTGAACCTCACCAACACCAAACACACTCCCTCTCTGCATGTGAACCTCACCAACACCAAACACACTCCCTCTCTGCATGTGAACCTCAACACCAAACACACTCCATCTCTACATGTGAACCACACCAACGCCAAACACACTCCCTCTCTGCATGTGAACCACACCAACTCCAAACCACTCCTTCTGCGCATGTGAACATCACCAACACCAAACACACTACCTCTGCGCATGTGAACCTCACCAACACCAAACACACTCCCTCGTGAACCTCACCAACACCAAACACACTCCCTCTCTGCATTTGAACCCCACCAACGACCAACACACTCCCTCTCTGCATGTGAACCACACCAACACCAAACACACTCCCTCTCTGCATGTGAACCTCACCAACACCAAACATACTCCCTCTCTGCATGTGAACCTCACCAACACCAAACACACTCCCTCTCTGCATGTGAACCTCACCAACACCAAACATACTCCCTCTCTGCATGTGAACCTCACCAACACCAAACACAGTCCCTCTCTGCATGTGAACCCCACCAACGCCCAACACACTCCCTCGCTGCATGTGAACCTCACCAACACCAAACACACTCCCTCTCTGCATGTGAACCTCACCAACACCAAACATACTCCCTCTCTGCATGTGAACCTCACCAACACCAAACACAGTCCCTCCATGTGAACCTCACCAACACCAAACACACTCCCTCTGTGCATGTGAACCTCAACACCAAACACACTCCCTCTGTGCATGTGAACCTCACCTTCACCAAACACACTCCCTCTGTGCATGTGAACCCCACCAACGTCCAACTCATTCCCTCTGAGCATGTGAACCACACCAACATCAAACACACTCTCTCTCTGCATGTGAACCTCACCAACACCAAACACACTCCCTCTCTGCATGTGAACCTCAACACCAAACACACTCCATCTCTACATGTGAACCACACCAACGCCAAACACCTCCCTCTCTGCATGTGAACCACACCAACTCCAAACCACTCCCTCTGCGCATGTGAAAATCACCAACACCAAACACACTCCCCTCTCTGCATTTGAACCCCACCAACGACCAACACACTCCCTCTCTGCATGTGAACCACACCAACACCAAACACACTCCCTCTGCGCATGTGAACCACACCAACATCAAACACACTCCCTCTCTGCATGTGAACCTCACCAACACCAAACACACTCCCTCTCTGCATGTGAACCTCACCAACACCAAACACACTCCCTCTCTGCATGTGAACTTCAACACCAAACACACTCCATCTCTACATGTGAACCACACCAACGCCAAACACACTCTCTCTCTGCATGTGAACCTCACCAACACCAAACACACTCCCTCTGTGCATGTGAACCACACCAACATCAAACACACTCCCTCTCTGCATGTGAACCTCACCAACACCAAACACACTCCCTCTCTGCATGTGAACCTCAACACCAAACACACTCCCTCTCTGCATGTGAACCTCACCAACACCAAACACACTCGCTCTCTGCATGTGAACCTCACCAACACCAAACACACTCCCTCTCTCCATGTGAACCTCACCAACACCAAACACACTCCCTCTGTGCATGTGAACCTCAACACCAACCACACTCCCTCTGTGCATGTGAACCTCACCAACACGAAACACACTCCCTCTGTGCATGTGAACCCCACCAACGCCCAACACACTCCCTCTCTGCATGTGAACCTCACCAACACCAAACACACTCCCTCTCTGCATGTGAACCACACCAACACCAAACACACTCCATCTCTACATGTGAACCTCACCAACACCAAACACACTCCCTCTCTGCATGTGAACCTCAACACCAAACACACTCCCTCTTTGCATGTGAACCTCACCAACACCAAACACACTCGCTCTCTGCATGTGAACCTCACCAACACCAAACACACTCCCTCTCTCCATGTGAACCTCACCAACACCAAACACACTCCCTCTGTGCATGTGAACCTCAACACCAACCACACTCCCTCTGTGCATGTGAACCTCACCAACACGAAACACACTCCCTCTGTGCATGTGAACCCCACCAACGCCCAACACACTCCCTCTCTGCATGTGAACCTCACCAACGACCAACACACTCCCTCTCTGCATGTGAACCACACCAACATCAAACACACTCCATCTCTACATGTGAACCACACCAACGCCAAACACACTCTCTCTCTGCATGTGAACCACACCAACACCAAACACACTCCCTCTGCGCATGTGAACCTCACCAACACCAAACACACTCCCTCTTGCATTTGAACCCCACCAACGACCAACACACTCCCTCTCTGCATGTGAACCTCACCAACACCAAACACACTCCCTCTCTGCATGTGATCCTCACCAACACCAAACACACTCCCTCTCTGCATGTGAACCTCAACACCAAACACACTCCATCTCTACATGTGAACCACACCAACGCCAAACACACTCCCTCTCTGCATGTGAACCACACCAACTCCAAACCACTCCTTCTGCGCATGTGAACATCACCAACACCAAACACACTACCTCTGCGCATGTGAACCTCACCAACACCAAACACACTCCCTCGTGAACCTCACCAACACCAAACACATTCCCTCTCTGCATTTGAACCCCACCAACGACCAACACACTCCCTCTCTGCATGTGAACCACACCAACACCAAACACACTCCCTCTCTGCATGTGAACCTCACCAACACCAAACATACTCCCTCTCTGCATGTGAACCTCACCAACACCAAACACACTCCCTCTCTGCATGTGAACCTCACCAACACCAAACATACTCCCTCTCTGCATGTGAACCTCACCAACACCAAACACAGTCCCTCTCTGCATGTGAACCCCACCAACGCCCAACACACTCCCTCTCTGCATGTGAACCTCACCAACACCAAACACACTCCCTCTCTGCATGTGAACCTCACCAACACCAAACATACTCCCTCTCTGCATGTGAACCTCACCAACACCAAACACAGTCCCTCCATGTGAACCTCACCAACACCAAACACACTCCCTCTGTGCATTTGAACCTCAACACCAAACACACTCCCTCTGTGCATGTGAACCTCACCATCACCAAACACACTCCCTCTGTGCATGTGAACCCCACCAACGTCCAACTCACTCCCTCTGAGCATGTGAACCACACCAACATCAAACACACTCTCTCTCTGCATGTGAACCTCACCAACACCAAACACACTCCCTCTCTGCATGTGAACCTCACCAACACCAAACACACTCCCTCTCTCCATGTGAACCTCACCAACACCAAACACACTCCCTCTGTGCATGTGAACCTCAACACCAACCACACTCCCTCTGTGCATGTGAACCTCACCAACACGAAACACACTCCCTCTGTGCATGTGAACCCCACCAACGTCCAACTCACTCCCTCTGAGGATGTGAACCACACCAACATCAAACACACTCCCTCTCTGCATGTGAACCTCACCAACACCAAACACACTCCCTCTCTGCATGTGAACCTCACCAACACCAAACATACTCCATCTCTACATGTGAACCACACCAACCCCAAACACAGTCCCTCCATGTGAACCTCACCACCAAACACACTCCCTCTGTGCATGTGAACCTCAACACCAAACACACTCCCTCTGTGCATGTGAACCTCACCATCACCAAACACACTCCCTCTGTGCATGTGAACCCCACCAACGCCCAACTCACTCCCTCTGAGCATGTGAACCACACCAACATCAAACACACTCCCTCTCTGCATGTGAACCTCAACACCAAACATACTCCCTCTGTGCATGTGAACCTCACCATCACCAAACACACTCCCTCTGTGCATGTGAACCTCACCAACACCAAACACACTCCCTCTCTGCATGTGAACCTCACCAACACCAAACACACTCCATCTCTCCATGTGAACCTTACCAACACCAAACACACTCCCTCTGTGCATGTGAACCTCAACATCAAACACACTCCCTCTGTGCATGTGAACCTCACCAACACCAAACACACTCAATCTGTGCATGTGAACCCCACCAACGCCCAACACACTCCCTCTCTGCATGTGAACCACACCATCACCAAACACATTCCCTCTGTGCATGTGAACCCCACCAACGCCCAACACACTCCCTCTGTGCATGTGAACCTCACCAACACCAAACACACTCCCTCTGCGCATGTGAACCCCACCAACACCAAACACACTCCCTCTCTGCATGTGAACCTCACCAACACCAAACACACTACCTCTGCGCATGTGAACCTCACCAAAATCAAATTCACTCCCTCTCTGCATGTGAACCTCACCAACGCCAAACACACTCCCTCTCTGCATGTGAACCTCACCAACTCCAAACACACTCCCTCTGTGCATGTGAACCTCAACACCAAACACACTCCCTCTGTGCATGTGAACCCCACCAACGCCCAACACACTCCCTCTCTGCATGTGAACCTCACCAACACCAAACACACTCCCTCTCTGCATGTGAACCACACCAACATCAAACACACTCCATCTCTACATGTGAACCAAACCAACGCCAAACACACTCCCTCTCTGCATGTGAACCTCACCAACACCAAACACACTCGCTCTCTGCATGTGAACCTCACCAACACCAAACACACTCCCTCTCTCCATGTGAACCTCACCAACACCAAACACACTCCCTCTGTGCATGTGAACCTCAACACCAACCACACTCCCTCTGTGCATGTGAACCTCACCAACACGAAACACACTCCCTCTGTGCATGTGAACCCCACCAACGCCCAACACACTCCCTCTCTGCATGTGAACCTCACCAACACCAAACACACTCCCTCTCTGCATGTGAACCACACCAACACCAAACACACTCCATCTCTACATGTGAACCTCACCAACACCAAACACACTCCCTCTCTGCATGTGAACCTCAACACCAAACACACTCCCTCTTTGCATGTGAACCTCACCAACACCAAACACACTCGCTCTCTGCATGTGAACCTCACCAACACCAAACACACTCCCTCTCTCCATGTGAACCTCACCAACACCAAACACACTCCCTCTGTGCATGTGAACCTCAACACCAACCACACTCCCTCTGTGCATGTGAACCTCACCAACACGAAACACACTCCCTCTGTGCATGTGAACCCCACCAACGCCCAACACACTCCCTCTCTGCATGTGAACCTCACCAACGACCAACACACTCCCTCTCTGCATGTGAACCACACCAACATCAAACACACTCCATCTCTACATGTGAACCACACCAACGCCAAACACACTCTCTCTCTGCATGTGAACCACACCAACACCAAACACACTCCCTCTGCGCATGTGAACCTCACCAACACCAAACACACTCCCTCTCTGCATTTGAACCCCACCAACGACCAACACACTCCCTCTCTGCATGTGAACCTCACCAACACCAAACACACTCCCTCTCTGCATGTGATCCTCACCAACACCAAACACACTCCCTCTCTGCATGTGAACCTCAACACCAAACACACTCCATCTCTACATGTGAACCACACCAACGCCAAACACACTCCCTCTCTGCATGTGAACCACACCAACTCCAAACCACTCCTTCTGCGCATGTGAACATCACCAACACCAAACACACTACCTCTGCGCATGTGAACCTCACCAACACCAAACACACTCCCTCGTGAACCTCACCAACACCAAACACATTCCCTCTCTGCATTTGAACCCCACCAACGACCAACACACTCCCTCTCTGCATGTGAACCACACCAACACCAAACATACTCCCTCTCTGCATGTGAACCTCACCAACACCAAACACACTCCCTCTCTGCATGTGAACCTCACCAACACCAAACATACTCCCTCTCTGCATGTGAACCTCACCAACACCAAACACAGTCCCTCTCTGCATGTGAACCCCACCAACGCCCAACACACTCCCTCTCTGCATGTGAACCTCACCAACACCAAACACACTCCCTCTCTGCATGTGAACCTCACCAACACCAAACATACTCCCTCTCTGCATGTGAACCTCACCAACACCAAACACAGTCCCTCCATGTGAACCTCACCAACACCAAACACACTCCCTCTGTGCATTTGAACCTCAACACCAAACACACTCCCTCTGTGCATGTGAACCTCACCATCACCAAACACACTCCCTCTGTGCATGTGAACCCCACCAACGTCCAACTCACTCCCTCTGAGCATGTGAACCACACCAACATCAAACACACTCTCTCTCTGCATGTGAACCTCACCAACACCAAACACACTCCCTCTCTGCATGTGAACCTCACCAACACCAAACACACTCCCTCTCTCCATGTGAACCTCACCAACACCAAACACACTCCCTCTGTGCATGTGAACCTCAACACCAACCACACTCCCTCTGTGCATGTGAACCTCACCAACACGAAACACACTCCCTCTGTGCATGTGAACCCCACCAACGTCCAACTCACTCCCTCTGAGGATGTGAACCACACCAACATCAAACACACTCCCTCTGCATGTGAACCTCACCAACACCAAACACACTCCCTCTCTGCATGTGAACCTCACCAACACCAAACATACTCCATCTCTACATGTGAACCACACCAACCCCAAACACAGTCCCTCCATGTGAACCTCACCACCAAACACACTCCCTCTGTGCATGTGAACCTCAACACCAAACACACTCCCTCTGTGCATGTGAACCTCACCATCACCAAACACACTCCCTCTGTGCATGTGAACCCCACCAACGCCCAACTCACTCCCTCTGAGCATGTGAACCACACCAACATCAAACACACTCCCTCTCTGCATGTGAACCTCAACACCAAACATACTCCCTCTGTGCATGTGAACCTCACCAACACCAAACACACTACCTCTGCGCATGTGAACCTCACCAAAATCAAATTCACTCCCTCTCTGCATGTGAACCTCACCAACGCCAAACACACTCCCTCTCTGCATGTGAACCTCACCAACTCCAAACACACTCCCTCTGTGCATGTGAACCTCAACACCAAACACACTCCCTCTGTGCATGTGAACCCCACCAACGCCCAACACACTCCCTCTCTGCATGTGAACCTCACCAACACCAAACACACTCCCTCTCTGCATGTGAACCACACCAACATCAAACACACTCCATCTCTACATGTGAACCAAACCAACGCCAAACACACTCCCTCTCTGCATGTGAACCTCACCAACACCAAACACACTCGCTCTCTGCATGTGAACCTCACCAACACCAAACACACTCCCTCTCTCCATGTGAACCTCACCAACACCAAACACACTCCCTCTGTGCATGTGAACCTCAACACCAACCACACTCCCTCTGTGCATGTGAACCTCACCAACACGAAACACACTCCCTCTGTGCATGTGAACCCCACCAACGCCCAACACACTCCCTCTCTGCATGTGAACCTCACCAACACCAAACACACTCCCTCTCTGCATGTGAACCACACCAACACCAAACACACTCCATCTCTACATGTGAACCTCACCAACACCAAACACACTCCCTCTCTGCATGTGAACCTCAACACCAAACACACTCCCTCTTTGCATGTGAACCTCACCAACACCAAACACACTCGCTCTCTGCATGTGAACCTCACCAACACCAAACACACTCCCTCTCTCCATGTGAACCTCACCAACACCAAACACACTCCCTCTGTGCATGTGAACCTCAACACCAACCACACTCCCTCTGTGCATGTGAACCTCACCAACACGAAACACACTCCCTCTGTGCATGTGAACCCCACCAACGCCCAACACACTCCCTCTCTGCATGTGAACCTCACCAACGACCAACACACTCCCTCTCTGCATGTGAACCACACCAACATCAAACACACTCCATCTCTACATGTGAACCACACCAACGCCAAACACACTCTCTCTCTGCATGTGAACCACACCAACACCAAACACACTCCCTCTGCGCATGTGAACCTCACCAACACCAAACACACTCCCTCTCTGCATTTGAACCCCACCAACGACCAACACACTCCCTCTCTGCATGTGAACCTCACCAACACCAAACACACTCCCTCTCTGCATGTGATCCTCACCAACACCAAACACACTCCCTCTCTGCATGTGAACCTCAACACCAAACACACTCCATCTCTACATGTGAACC